>NC_092713.1:3870131-3977631 GCF_047496885.1 Scyliorhinus torazame | reverse complement strand
AGAATATCCTACCAAGGCCTCCATCCTATCCCTTGCATCTCCACATAACACACATATCCCTGGACACTGAGGGACAATTTAGTCTGGCCAATCCACCTAATCCGCACATTTCTGAACTGTGAGAGGAAACCGGAGCACCCGGACAAAACACACACAGACATGGGGCAGGATTCTCCGACCCCCCGCCGGGCGGAGAATCGCCGGGGGCTGGCGTGAATCCCGCCCCCGTCGGTTGCCGAATTCTGCAGCACTGGATATTCAGCGGGTGCGGGAATCACTCCTGTCGGCAAGCCCCCCCATGTGATTCTCCGGCCCGCGATGGGCCGAAGTCCCGCTGCTGGAATGCCTGTCCCGCCGGCGAGGGTCAAACCACCTCTCTTACCGGCGGGACAAGGCGGCGTGCGTGGGCTCCGGGGTCCTGGGGGGGGGGGCGCGGGGCGATCTGGCCCCGGGGGGTGCCCCCACGGTGGCCTGGCCCGCGATCGGGGCCCACCGATCCGCGGGCGGGCCTGTGCCATGGGGGCACTCTTTTCCCTCCACCTTGGCCACAGTCTTCACCATGACCGACGCGGAAGAGACACCCCCCCCCTGCGCATGCACGGGGATGACGTCAGCAGCCGCTGACACTCCTGCGCATGCGCGGACTTCCGCCGCCCGGCGAAGTCCTTTAGGCCCTGGCTGGCGTGGCGCCAAAGGCCTTTCCCGCCGGTTGACCGTGCGCCAACCACTCTGGCGCGGGGCTAGCCCCTCAAGGTGAGGGCTTGGCCCCTAAAGGTGCGGAGAAATCCGCACCTTTGGGGCGGCCGATGCCGGAGAGGTTCCCGCCACTCCATCCCGCCGGGACCCCCCGCCCCGCCGGGTAGGGGAGAATCCCGCCCATGAAGAGAATGTACTGTTATGGGCCAGGGTTTAGAAAACTCCAAAGTCTATCATGGAGTTCACCTGACCCACAATTGTTGATTTATTTTGGTTATGATGAGCACACGGGCCTGACTTTCAAAGAACTAACAAAGAACAAAGAAATGTACAGCACAGGAACAGGCCCTTCGGCCCTCCAAGCCCGTGCCGACCATGCTGCCCGACTAAACTACAATCTTCTACACTTCCTGGGTCCGTATCCTTCTATTCCCATCCTATTCATATATTTGACAAGATGCCCCTTAAATGTCCCTATCGTCCCTGCTTCCACTACCTCCTCCGGTAGCGAGTTCCAGGCACCCACTACCCTCTGCGTAAAAAACTTGCCTCGTACATCTACTCTAAACCTTGCCCCTCTCACCTTAAACCTATGCCCCCTAGTAATTGACCCCTCTACCCCAGGGAAAAGCCTCTGACAATCCAGGTGGTATTCAACACAGTCCTTCAGCTTTTTAATCAAAAACAAGCTTCATTCTACAAATTTAGTTAACAGTTTTATAACACACTCGGCATTTTTATCAATTACAAACATAAATACCCCACACAGCTACTGTAATTATGCATAACCCTTAATAAATTCCCCCTTAACTGTTCCAATTTAATAACAAGATGCCATAAACAGAAACCCCTTTTCAAAGGGGTTGCCCAGCACTCAGCACTCAAGACCTGGGATGGAAGCTCCTGTTTCCTTTCCAAAACAGCAGGTTTGTATTCCTTCCAGAAAGCAATTATTAAGTATAAAGTAGTCTGGTAGCAGATCTTAAAAGGAAGATACAGAGACACTCCAAGATACTTCTCTGTCTGAGTACAGCAGCCAAATGTGAAATCGAAAGCAAAAACTCAGAGTCACAAACCAGCTCCAAACCAAAGCGAAAGTAAAACCAACTCCCAGAGCCACAGCCCAGCTCCACCCACGCAATGACATCACTGAAGCCATGTGATAAGGCAAAAGCATTTCTGAAAGGAACACTTCCATGACAGTACAAACTCCACACAGACAGCCACCCAAGGCTGGAATTGAACCTGGGTCCCTGGTGCTGTGAGGCAGCAGTGCTAACCACTGCGCTACCATGCCGACACGTATAAATAAAGTTAACAAGCAGGTTACCTGCTTAGCAGTGTGGAGACTTTTGGAGAGACACCCTTTCAGGACCAGAACCAGCACACTTCTGCTCAACCGAGCAGCATTTGGCAAAATTGCTGCTCAACTTAAAAACCTTCTGTGTTGTCAGGCTCAAATCCTATGGCAAACTGCAAAACTACAGACAGACGTTGCTTCTCCCATTAATTACATAATCTGTTTCCCACTACATTCCATAACCTGCTGATCTAGGACTAAAACACCACTTCCCCATAAATTATCGACACTCCAGGAATCTCCAGCAATCAGAACAATGTTCCATTAGTCATCTCTCTGTAAAGAAGTTAAGTTTTAGAATCTATCATGAACTCACCTTTTACGATTTCTTAATTACAGCTTTAACAGGCATACAGCCTGGACACCTTAACTTATGTTCTTGTATAATATTACTACAACAAATATATACCTTCAGCCAGGCTTTTAAAAACCTCACTGCAATGGATATGAAATATAATATATAACAATTTCTACATTCATCACACCTGGTATCAATCTGGTAAACTTCTTCTGAACTCTAACGCATTTCCATCTTTCCTTAAATAAGGAGAGTAATATTGTGCACAATATTCCAGATGTGGTTTCACCAATGTCCTGTACAACTGAAGCATAACCTCCCTGCTCTTGTATTCAATTCCGTTCACAACAAACAATATAATTCTATTCACTTTCCAAATTGCTTATTGTACCTGTATCCCAGGCTTTTGTGTTTCATGCACCAGGACTCCCAGATTCCTCTGTACGTCGGAGCTCTGCAATCTCCCAACATTTAGAAAATGAGCTTTTTTATTCTTCCTGTCAAAATAGACATTTTCACATTTGCCCACATTGTGCTCGACTTGTCAGAGTTTCCCCACTCACTTAACCTATCTTTGTCACTTTGTCGCCTCCTCACGTCCTCTTCACAATTTACTCTCCTGTCTATCTTTGTGTCGTCAGCAAATTTAACAACTGTCCCTTCATCCAAGTCATTTATATAAATTACAAAAACTTTGAGGCCGTGGAACTGATCCCTGTGTCACACTATCATCACATCCTGTCAGCCAGAAAACCTAATGAAGACTGAGAAAACCCTCAACCCCAGGATCATCTGTCCCCCTTCAGCCTCGGCCTCCCCTGCCCCCCCCCCCCCCCCCGCCCCCCCACACACACACGCAGCAACATCCCACAAGCACCATGCTTTGTCTCGGCCACAAACGAGAAAGTTAAATGCCAGGACACTGGGGCAGAAATTCACACCGAGCGTGACCGCTCAGAGGGCAGGAATGGAAGTGAATCCCAGTCCGGCCTGAGATCATTGCCAATCACAATATTATGCCGGCTGATCAGTTTCATGCCAAATTTGGCCATGGAGTGCGATGGGCGATGGAGGTCGTCAGATCACAGTGAGGCTGGCATGTCCTATTGGGTAGAATCGTGATAGGACGAGGGTCATAGTGACTAATGGGCGCCTCATCTCTCAGTGATGCGCCAGTCTTTGAGGCACGTCAATTTCAACTGAGACCAATCACAGTGGGACTGCATATGTTGAAAATAAAGAATATCTCGGGATGTTTGCCACCCAGAGCCAGCGAAACGCCTGACACTGGAGTGTGAGAGCTTGCAGAATGTACCCGTGGCATACCCTCTCTCAGCACCAACCACAGAGGCTGGCACCTCAGAGGGCAGAACCACTTCAGGAGCATTTGTGGTGCGCAGCAGTCAGGGCACATCACCCTCGCTGGTGCAGACGGTGTCGGCAGGGAGTGTTCAGTACACTGGCAGTCAGAGTGTAGGCAGGGAGTGTTCAGTACACTGGCAGTCAGAGTGTAGGCAGGGAGTGTTCAGTACACTGGCAGTCAGAGTGTAGGCAGGGAGTGTTCAGTACGCTGGCAGTCAGAGTGTAGGCAGGGAGTGTTCAGTACACTGGCAGTCAGAGTGTAGGCAGGGAGTGTTCAGTACACTGGCAGTCAGAGTGTAGGCAGGGAGTGTTCAGTACGCTGGCAGTCAGAGTGTAGGCAGGGAGTGTTCAGTACACTGGCAGTCAGAGTGTAGGCAGGGAGTGTTCAGTACACTGGCAGTCAGAGTGTAGGCAGGGAGTGTTCAGTACACTGGCAGTCAGAGTGTCGGCAGGGAGTGTTCAGTACACTGGCAGTCAGAGTGTAGGCAGGGAGTGTTCAGTACGCTGGCAGAGAGAGTGTAGGTAGGGAGTGTTCAGTACACTGGCAGTCAGAGTGTAGGCAGGGAGTGTTCAGTACGCTGGCAGTCAGAGTGTAGGCAGGGAGTGTTCAGTACGCTGGCAGTCAGAGTGTAGGCAGGGAGTGTTCAGTACACTGGCAGTCAGAGTGTAGGCAGGGAGTGTTCAGTACACTGGCAGAGAGAGTGTAGGTAGGGAGTGTTCAGTACACTGGCAGAGAGAGTGTAGGCAGGGAGTGTTCAGTACACTGGCAGTCAGAGTGTAGGCAGGGAGTGTTCAGTACACTGGCAGAGAGAGTGTAGGTAGGGAGTGTTCAGTACACTGGCAGAGAGAGTGTAGGCAGGGAGTGTTCAGTACACTGGCAGTCAGAGTGTAGGCAGGGAGTGTTCAGTACACTGGCAGTCAGAGAGTAGGCAGGGAGTGTTCAGTACACTGGCAGTCAGAGTGTAGGCAGGGAGTGTTCAGTACACTGGCAGTCAGAGTGTAGGCAGGGAGTGTTCAGTACACTGGCAGTCAGAGTGTAGGCAGGGAGTGTTCAGTACACTGGCAGTCAGAGTGTAGGCAGGGAGTGTTCAGTACACTGGCAGAGAGAGTGTAGGTAGGGAGTGTTCAGTACACTGGCAGTCAGAGTGTAGGCAGGGAGTGTTCAGTACACTGGCAGTCAGAGTGTAGGCAGGGAGTGTTCAGTACGCTGGCAGTCAGAGTGTAGGCAGGGAGTGTTCAGTACGCTGGCAGAGAGAGTGTAGGTAGGGAGTGTTCAGTACACTGGCAGTCAGAGTGTAGGCAGGGAGTGTTCAGTACACTGGCAGAGAGAGTGTAGGTAGGGAGTGTTCAGTACGCTGTCAGTCAGAGTGTAGGCAGGGAGTGTTCAGTACACTGGCAGAGAGAGTGTAGGTAGGGAGTGTTCAGTACACTGGCAGTCAGAGTGTAGGCAGGGAGTGTTCAGTACACTGGCAGTCAGAGTGTAGGCAGGGAGTGTTCAGTACACTGGCAGAGAGAGTGTAGGTAGGGAGTGTTCAGTACACTGGCAGTCAGAGTGTAGGCAGGGAGTGTTCAGTACACTGGCAGAGAGAGTGTCGGCAGAGAGTGTTCAGTACGCTGGCAGTCAGAGTGTAGGCAGGGAGTGTTCAGTACGCTGGCAGTCAGAGTGTAGGCAGGGAGTGTTCAGTACACTGGCAGTCAGAGTGTAGGCAGGGAGTGTTCAGTACGCTGGCAGTCAGAGTGTAGGCAGGGAGTGTTCAGTACGCTGGCAGTCAGAGTGTAGGCAGGGAGTGTTCAGTACACTGGCAGTCAGAGTGTAGGCAGGGAGTGTTCAGTACACTGGCAGAGAGAGTGTAGGCAGGGAGTGTTCAGTACGCTGGCAGTCAGAGTGTAGGCAGGGAGTGTTCAGTACGCTGGCAGTCAGAGTGTAGGCAGGGAGTGTTCAGTACACTGGCAGTCAGAGTGTAGGCAGGGAGTGTTCAGTACACTGGCAGTCAGAGTGTAGGCAGGGAATGTTCAGTACACTGGCAGTCAGAGTGTCGGCAGGGAGTGTTCAGTACACTGGCAGTCAGAGTGTAGGCAGGGAGTGTTCAGTACACTGGCAGTCAGAGTGTAGGCAGGGAGTGTTCAGTACACTGGCAGTCAGAGTGTAGGCAGGGAGTGTTCAGTACGCTGGCAGTCAGAGTGTAGGCAGGGAGTGTTCAGTACGCTGGCAGTCAGAGTGTAGGCAGGGAGTGTTCAGTACACTGGCAGAGAGAGTGTAGGCAGGGAGTGTTCAGTACACTGGCAGAGAGAGTGTAGGCAGGGAGTGTTCAGTACACTGGCAGAGAGAGTGTAGGCAGGGAATGTTCAGTACACTGACAGAGAGAGTGTAGGTAGGGAGTGTTCAGTACACTGGCAGTCAGAGTGTAGGTAGGGAGTGTTCAGTACACTGGCAGTCAGAGTGTAGGTAGGGAATGTTCAGTACACTGGCAGTCAGAGTGTCGGCAGGGAGTGTTCAGTACGCTGGCAGTCAGAGTGTAGGCAGGGAGTGTTCAGTACACTGGCAGAGAGAGTGTAGGCAGGGAGTGTTCAGTACACTGGCAGAGAGAGTGTAGGCAGGGAATGTTCAGTACACTGGCAGTCAGAGTGTAGGCAGGGAGTGTTCAGTACGCTGGCAGAGAGAGTGTAGGCAGGGAGTGTTCAGTACGCTGGCAGTCAGTGTGTAGGCAGGGAGTGTTCAGTACACTGGCAGAGAGAGTGTAGGTAGGGAGTGTTCAGTACGCTGGCAGTCAGAGTGTAGGCAGGGAGTGTTCAGTACACTGGCAGTCAGAGTGTAGGTAGGGAGTGTTCAGTACACTGGCAGTCAGAGTGTCGGCAGGGAGTGTTCAGTACGCTGGCAGTCAGAGTGTAGGCAGGGAGTGTTCAGTACACTGGCAGAGAGAGTGTAGGCAGGGAGTGTTCAGTACACTGGCAGAGAGAGTGTAGGCAGGGAATGTTCAGTACACTGGCAGTCAGAGTGTAGGCAGGGAGTGTTCAGTACGCTGGCAGTCAGAGTGTAGGCAGGGAGTGTTCAGTACACTGGCAGTCAGAGTGTAGGCAGGGAGTGTTCAGTACACTGGCAGTCAGAGTGTAGGCAGGGAATGTTCAGTACGCTGGCAGAGAGAGTGTAGGCAGGGAGTGTTCAGTACGCTGGCAGTCAGAGTGTAGGCAGGGAATGTTCAGTACGCTGGCAGTCAGAGTGTAGGCAGGGAATGTTCAGTACACTGGCAGTCAGAGTGTAGGTAGGGAATGTTCAGTACACTGGCAGTCAGAGTGTAGGCAGGGAGTGTTCAGTACGCTGGCAGTCAGAGTGTAGGCAGGGAGTGTTCAGTACACTGGCAGTCAGAGTGTAGGCAGGGAGTGTTCAGTACACTGGCAGTCAGAGTGTAGGCAGGGAGTGTTCAGTACACTGGCAGTCAGAGTGTAGGCAGGGAATGTTCAGTACGCTGGCAGTCAGAGTGTAGGCAGGGAGTGTTCAGTACACTGGCAGTCAGAGTGTAGGCAGGGAGTGTTCAGTACGCTGGCAGTCAGAGTGTAGGCAGGGAGTGTTCAGTACACTGGCAGAGAGAGTGTAGGCAGGGAATGTTCAGTACACTGGCAGTCAGAGTGTAGGCAGGGAGTGTTCAGTACACTGGCAGTCAGAGTGTAGGCAGGGAGTGTTCAGTACACTGGCAGTCAGAGTGTAGGCAGGGAGTGTTCAGTACACTGGCAGTCAGAGTGTAGGCAGGGAGTGTTCAGTACACTGGCAGTCAGAGTGTAGGCAGGGAGTGTTCAGTACACTGGCAGTCAGAGTGTAGGCAGGGAGTGTTCAGTACACTGGCAGTCAGAGTGTAGGCAGGGAGTGTTCAGTACGCTGGCAGTCAGAGTGTAGGCAGGGAGTGTTCAGTACACTGGCAGTCAGAGTGTAGGCAGGGAATGTTCAGTACACTGGCAGTCAGAGTGTAGGCAGGGAGTGTTCAGTACACTGGCAGTCAGAGTGTAGGCAGGGAGTGTTCAGTACACTGGCAGTCAGAGTGTAGGCAGGGAGTGTTCAGTACACTGGCAGAGAGAGTGTAGGCAGGGAGTGTTCAGTACGCTGGCAGTCAGAGTGTAGGCAGGGAGTGTTCAGTACACTGGCAGTCAGAGTGTAGGCAGGGAGTGTTCAGTACGCTGGCAGTCAGAGTGTAGGCAGGGAGTGTTCAGTACACTGGCAGTCAGAGTGTAGGCAGGGAGTGTTCAGTACACTGGCAGAGAGAGTGTAGGCAGGGAATGTTCAGTACACTGGCAGTCAGAGTGTAGGCAGGGAGTGTTCAGTACACTGGCAGTCAGAGTGTAGGCAGGGAGTGTTCAGTACACTGGCAGTCAGAGTGTAGGCAGGGAGTGTTCAGTACGCTGGCAGTCAGAGTGTAGGCAGGGAGTGTTCAGTACGCTGGCAGTCAGAGTGTAGGCAGGGAGTGTTCAGTACACTGGCAGTCAGAGTGTAGGCAGGGAGTGTTCAGTACACTGGCAGTCAGAGTGTAGGCAGGGAGTGTTCAGTACGCTGGCAGTCAGAGTGTAGGCAGGGAGTGTTCAGTACACTGGCAGTCAGAGTGTAGGCAGGGAGTGTTCAGTACACTGGCAGTCAGAGTGTAGGCAGGGTGTGTTCAGTACACTGGCAGTCAGAGTGTAGGCAGAGAGTGTTCAGTACACTGACAGTCAGAGTGTAGGCAGAGAGTGTTCAGTACGCTGGCAGTCAGAGTGTCGGCAGGGAGTGTTCAGTACACTGGCAGTCAGAGTGTAGGCAGGGAGTGTTCAGTACACTGGCAGTCAGAGTGTAGGCAGGGAGTGTTCAGTACACTGGCAGTCAGAGTGTAGGCAGGGAGTGTTCAGTACGCTGGCAGTCAGAGTGTAGGCAGGGAGTGTTCAGTACACTGGCAGTCAGAGTGTAGGCAGGGAGTGTTCAGTACACTGGCAGTCAGAGTGTAGGCAGGGAGTGTTCAGTACGCTGGCAGTCAGAGTGTAGGCAGGGAGTGTTCAGTACACTGGCAGTCAGAGTGTAGGCAGGGAGTGTTCAGTACACTGGCAGTCAGAGTGTAGGCAGGGAGTGTTCAGTACACTGGCAGTCAGAGTGTAGGCAGGGAGTGTTCAGTACACTGGCAGTCAGAGTGTAGGCAGGGAGTGTTCAGTACGCTGGCAGAGAGAGTGTAGGCAGGGAGTGTTCAGTACACTGGCAGTCAGAGTGTAGGCAGGGAGTGTTCAGTACACTGGCAGTCAGAGTGTCGGCAGGGAGTGTTCAGTACACTGGCAGTCAGAGTGTAGGTAGGGAGTGTTCAGTACGCTGGCAGTCAGAGTGTAGGCAGGGAGTGTTCAGTACACTGGCAGTCAGAGTGTAGGCAGGGAGTGTTCAGTACACTGGCAGTCAGAGTGTAGGCAGGGAGTGTTCAGTACACTGGCAGTCAGAGTGTAGGCAGGGAGTGTTCAGTACACTGGCAGTCAGAGTGTCGGCAGGGAGTGTTCAGTACACTGGCAGTCAGAGTGTAGGTAGGGAGTGTTCAGTACGCTGGCAGTCAGAGTGTAGGCAGGGAGTGTTCAGTACACTGGCAGTCAGAGTGTAGGCAGGGAGTGTTCAGTACGCTGGCAGTCAGAGTGTCGGCAGGGAGTGTTCAGTACACTGGCAGTCAGAGTGTAGGTAGGGAGTGTTCAGTACGCTGGCAGTCAGAGTGTAGGCAGGGAGTGTTCAGTACGCTGGCAGTCAGAGTGTAGGCAGGGAGTGTTCAGTACACTGGCAGTCAGAGTGTAGGCAGGGAGTGTTCAGTACGCTGGCAGTCAGAGTGTAGGTAGGGAGTGTTCAGTACACTGGCAGTCAGAGTGTAGGTAGGGAGTGTTCAGTACACTGGCAGTCAGAGTGTAGGCAGGGAGTGTTCAGTACACTGGCAGTCAGAGTGTAGGCAGGGAGTGTTCAGTACACTGGCAGTCAGAGTGTAGGCAGGGAGTGTTCAGTACACTGGCAGTCAGAGTGTAGGCAGGGAGTGTTCAGTACACTGGCAGTCAGAGTGTAGGCAGGGAGTGTTCAGTACACTGGCAGTCAGAGTGTAGGCAGGGAGTGTTCAGTACGCTGGCAGTCAGAGTGTAGGCAGGGAGTGTTCAGTACACTGGCAGTCAGAGTGTAGGCAGGGAGTGTTCAGTACGCTGGCAGTCAGAGTGTCGGCAGGGAGTGTTCAGTACACTGGCAGTCAGAGTGTAGGCAGGGAGTGTTCAGTACACTGGCAGTCAGAGTGTCGGCAGGGAGTGTTCAGTACACTGGCAGTCAGAGTGTCGGCAGGGAGTGTTCAGTACACTGGCAGTCAGAGTGTAGGCAGGGAGTGTTCAGTACACTGGCAGTCAGAGTGTCGGCAGGGAGTGTTCAGTACACTGGCAGTCAGAGTGTAGGCAGGGAGTGTTCAGTACACTGGCAGTCAGAGTGTAGGCAGGGAGTGTTCAGTACACTGGCAGTCAGAGTGTAGGCAGGGAGTGTTCAATACACTGGCAGTCAGAGTGTAGGTAGGGAATGTTCAGTACACTGGCAGTCAGAGTGTAGGCAGGGAGTGTTCAGTACACTGGCAGTCAGAGTGTAGGCAGGGAGTGTTCAGTACGCTGGCAGTCAGAGTGTAGGCAGGGAGTGTTCAGTACACTGGCAGTCAGAGTGTAGGCAGGGAGTGTTCAGTACACTGGCAGTCAGAGTGTAGGTAGGGAGGGTTCAGTACACTGGCAGTCAGAGTGTAGGCAGGGAGTGTTCAGTACACTGGCAGTCAGAGTGTAGGCAGGGAGTGTTCAGTACACTGGCAGTCAGAGTGTAGGCAGGGAGTGTTCAGTACACTGGCAGTCAGAGTGTAGGCAGGGAGTGTTCAGTACACTGGCAGTCAGAGTGTAGGCAGGGAGTGTTCAGTACACTGGCAGTCAGAGTGTAGGTAGGGAGGGTTCAGTACACTGGCAGTCAGAGTGTAGGCAGGGAGTGTTCAGTACACTGGCAGAGAGAGTGTAGGCAGGGAGTGTTCAGTACGCTGGCAGTCAGAGTGTAGGCAGGGAGTGTTCAGTACACTGGCAGAGAGAGTGTAGGCAGGGAGTGTTCAGTACACTGGCAGTCAGAGTGTAGGCAGGGAGTGTTCAGTACACTGGCAGTCAGAGTGTAGGCAGGGAGTGTTCAGTACACTGGCAGTCAGAGTGTAGGCAGGGAGTGTTCAGTACACTGGCAGTCAGAGTGTAGGTAGGGAGTGTTCAGTACACTGGCAGTCAGAGTGTAGGCAGGGAGTGTTCAGTACACTGGCAGTCAGAGTGTAGGCAGGGAGTGTTCAGTACGCAGGCAGTCAGAGTGTAGGCAGGGAGTGTTCAGTACGCTGGCAGTCAGAGTGTAGGTAGGGAGTGTTCAGTACACTGGCAGTCAGAGTGTAGGCAGGGAGTGTTCAGTACACTGGCAGTCAGAGTGTAGGCAGGGAGTGTTCAGTACACTGGCAGTCAGAGTGTAGGCAGGGAGTGTTCAGTACGCAGGCAGTCAGAGTGTAGGCAGGGAGTGTTCAGTACGCTGGCAGTCAGAGTGTAGGCAGGGAGTGTTCAGTACGCTGGCAGTCAGAGTGTAGGCAGGGAGTGTTCAGTACACTGGCAGTCAGAGTGTAGGTAGGGAGTGTTCAGTACACTGGCAGTCAGAGTGTAGGCAGGGAGTGTTCAGTACACTGGCAGTCAGAGTGTAGGTAGGGAGTGTTCAGTACACTGGCAGTCAGAGTGTAGGCAGGGAGTGTTCAGTACACTGGCAGTCAGAGTGTAGGCAGGGAGTGTTCAGTACACTGGCAGTCAGAGTGTAGGCAGGGAGTGTTCAGTACGCAGGCAGTCAGAGTGTAGGCAGGGAGTGTTCAGTACGCTGGCAGTCAGAGTGTAGGCAGGGAGTGTTCAGTACGCTGGCAGTCAGAGTGTAGGCAGGGAGTGTTCAGTACGCTGGCAGTCAGAGTGTCGGCAGGGAGTGTTCAGTACACTGGCAGTCAGAGTGTCGGCAGGGAGTGTTCAGTACACTGGCAGTCAGAGTGTAGGCAGGGAGTGTTCAGTACACTGGCAGTCAGAGTGTAGGCAGGGAGTGTTCAGTACGCTGGCAGTCAGAGTGTAGGCAGGGAGTGTTCAGTACACTGGCAGTCAGAGTGTAGGCAGGGAGTGTTCAGTACGCTGTCAGTCAGAGTGTAGGCAGGGAGTGTTCAGTACACTGGCAGTCAGAGTGTCGGCAGGGAGTGTTCAGTACACTGGCAGTCAGAGTGTAGGCAGGGAGTGTTCAGTACACTGGCAGTCAGAGTGTAGGCAGGGAGTGTTCAGTACACTGGCAGTCAGAGTGTCGGCAGGGAGTGTTCAGTACACTGGCAGTCAGAGTGTAGGCAGGGAGTGTTCAGTACACTGGCAGTCAGAGTGTAGGCAGGGAGTGTTCAGTACACTGGCAGTCAGAGTGTCGGCAGGGAGTGTTCAGTACACTGGCAGTCAGAGTGTAGGCAGGGAGTGTTCAGTACGCTGGCAGTCAGAGTGTAGGCAGGGAGTGTTCAGTACACTGGCAGTCAGAGTGTAGGCAGGGAGTGTTCAGTACGCAGGCAGTCAGAGTGTAGGCAGGGAGTGTTCAGTACGCTGGCAGTCAGAGTGTAGGCAGGGAGTGTTCAGTACGCTGGCAGTCAGAGTGTAGGCAGGGAGTGTTCAGTACACTGGCAGTCAGAGTGTAGGTAGGGAGTGTTCAGTACACTGGCAGTCAGAGTGTAGGCAGGGAGTGTTCAGTACACTGGCAGTCAGAGTGTAGGTAGGGAGTGTTCAGTACACTGGCAGTCAGAGTGTAGGCAGGGAGTGTTCAGTACGCTGGCAGTCAGAGTGTCGGCAGGGAGTGTTCAGTACACTGGCAGTCAGAGTGTCGGCAGGGAGTGTTCAGTACACTGGCAGTCAGAGTGTAGGCAGGGAGTGTTCAGTACACTGGCAGTCAGAGTGTAGGCAGGGAGTGTTCAGTACGCTGGCAGTCAGAGTGTAGGCAGGGAGTGTTCAGTACACTGGCAGTCAGAGTGTAGGCAGGGAGTGTTCAGTACGCTGTCAGTCAGAGTGTAGGCAGGGAGTGTTCAGTACACTGGCAGTCAGAGTGTCGGCAGGGAGTGTTCAGTACACTGGCAGTCAGAGTGTAGGCAGGGAGTGTTCAGTACACTGGCAGTCAGAGTGTAGGCAGGGAGTGTTCAGTACACTGGCAGTCAGAGTGTCGGCAGGGAGTGTTCAGTACACTGGCAGTCAGAGTGTAGGCAGGGAGTGTTCAGTACACTGGCAGTCAGAGTGTAGGCAGGGAGTGTTCAGTACACTGGCAGTCAGAGTGTCGGCAGGGAGTGTTCAGTACACTGGCAGTCAGAGTGTAGGCAGGGAGTGTTCAGTACACTGGCAGTCAGAGTGTAGGCAGGGAGTGTTCAGTACACTGGCAGTCAGAGTGTAGGCAGGGAGTGTTCAGTACACTGGCAGTCAGAGTGTCGGCAGGGAGTGTTCAGTACACTGGCAGTCAGAGTGTAGGCAGGGAGTGTTCAGTACACTGGCAGTCAGAGTGTCGGCAGGGAGTGTTCAGTACACTGGCAGTCAGAGTGTAGGTAGGGAGTGTTCAGTACGCTGTCAGTCAGAGTGTAGGCAGGGAGTGTTCAGTACACTGGCAGTCAGAGTGTAGGCAGGGAGTGTTCAAGTACACTGGCAGTCAGAGTGTAGGCAGGGAGTGTTCAGTACACTGGCAGAGAGAGTGTAGGCAGGGAGTGTTCAGTACACTGGCAGTCAGAGTGTAGGCAGGAGTGTTCAGTACACTGGCAGTCAGAGTGTAGGCAGGGAGTGTTCAGTACACTGGCAGTCAGAGTGTAGGCAGGGAGTGTTCAGTACACTGGCAGTCAGAGTGTAGGTAGGGAGTGTTCAGTACGCTGTCAGTCAGAGTGTAGGCAGGGAGTGTTCAGTACACTGGCAGTCAGAGTGTAGGTAGGGAGTGTTCAGTACACTGGCAGTCAGAGTGTAGGCAGGGAGTGTTCAGTACGCTGGCAGTCAGAGTGTAGGCAGGGAATGTTCAGTACGCTGGCAGTCAGAGTGTAGGCAGGAGTGTTCAGTACACTGGCAGTCAGAGTGTAGGCAGGGAGTGTTCAGTACACTGGCAGTCAGAGTGTAGGCAGGGAATGTTCAGTACACTGGCAGTCAGAGTGTAGGCAGGGAGTGTTCAGTACGCTGGCAGTCAGAGTGTAGGCAGGGAGTGTTCAGTACACTGGCAGTCAGAGTGTAGGTAGGGAGTGTTCAGTACACTGGCAGTCAGAGTGTAGGCAGGGAATGTTCAGTACACTGGCAGTCAGAGTGTAGGCAGGGAGTGTTCAGTACACTGGCAGTCAGAGTGTAGGCAGGGAGTGTTCAGTACACTGGCAGTCAGAGTGTAGGCAGGGAATGTTCAGTACACTGGCAGTCAGAGTGTAGGCAGGGAGTGTTCAGTACACTGGCAGTCAGAGTGTAGGCAGGGAGTGTTCAGTACGCTGGCAGTCAGAGTGTAGGCAGGGAGTGTTCAGTACGCTGGCAGAGAGAGTGTAGGCAGGGAGTGTTCAGTACACTGGCAGAGAGAGTGTAGGCAGGGAGTGTTCAGTACACTGGCAGTCAGAGTGTAGGCAGGGAGTGTTCAGTACGCTGGCAGAGAGAGTGTAGGCAGGGAGTGTTCAGTACACTGGCAGAGAGAGTGTAGGCAGGGAGTGTTCAGTACACTGGCAGTCAGAGTGTAGGCAGGGAGTGTTCAGTACACTGGCAGAGAGAGTGTAGGCAGGGAGTGTTCAGTACACTGACAGTCAGAGTGTAGGCAGGGAGTGTTCAGTACACTGGCAGTCAGAGTGTAGGCAGGGAGTGTTCAGTACACTGGCAGTCAGAGTGTAGGCAGGGAGTGTTCAGTACGCTGGCAGTCAGAGTGTAGGCAGGGAGTGTTCAGTACACTGGCAGAGAGAGTGTAGGCAGGGAGTGTTCAGTACGCTGTCAGTCAGAGTGTAGGCAGGGAGTGTTCAGTACACTGGCAGTCAGAGTGTAGGTAGGGAGTGTTCAGTACAGCTGTCAGTCAGAGTGTAGGCAGGGAGTGTTCAGTACACTGGCAGTCAGAGTGTAGGCAGGGAGTGTTCAGTACACTGACAGTCAGAGTGTAGGCAGGGAGTGTTCAGTACGCTGTCAGTCAGAGTGTAGGCAGGGAGTGTTCAGTACACTGGCAGAGAGAGTGTAGGCAGGGAGTGTTCAGTACACTGGCAGTCAGAGTGTAGGCAGGGAATGTTCAGTACACTGGCAGTCAGAGTGTAGGCAGGGAGTGTTCAGTACACTGGCAGTCAGAGTGTAGGCAGGGAGTGTTCAGTACACTGGCAGTCAGAGTGTCGGCAGGGAATGTTCAGTACACTGGCAGTCAGAGTGTAGGCAGGGAGTGTTCAGTACGCTGGCAGTCAGAGTGTAGGCAGGGAGTGTTCAGTACACTGGCAGTCAGAGTGTCGGCAGGGAGTGTTCAGTACACTGGCAGTCAGAGTGTAGGCAGGGAATGTTCAGTACACTGGCAGTCAGAGTGTAGGCAGGGAGTGTTCAGTACGCTGGCAGTCAGAGTGTAGGCAGGGAGTGTTCAGTACGCTGGCAGTCAGAGTGTAGGCAGGGAGTGTTCAGTACACTGGCAGTCAGAGTGTAGGCAGGGAGTGTTCAGTACGCTGGCAGTCAGAGTGTAGGCAGGGAGTGTTCAGTACACTGGCAGTCAGAGTGTCGGCAGGGAGTGTTCAGTACACTGGCAGTCAGAGTGTCGGCAGGGAGTGTTCAGTACACTGGCAGTCAGAGTGTAGGCAGGGAATGTTCAGTACACTGGCAGTCAGAGTGTAGGCAGGGAATGTTCAGTACACTGGCAGTCAGAGTGTAGGCAGGGAATGTTCAGTACACTGGCAGTCAGAGTGTAGGCAGGGAGTGTTCAGTACACTGGCAGTCAGAGTGTAGGCAGGGAGTGTTCAGTACACTGGCAGTCAGAGTGTAGGCAGGGAGTGTTCAGTACACTGGCAGTCAGAGTGTAGGCAGGGAGTGTTCAGTACACTGGCAGTCAGAGTGTAGGCAGGGAGTGTTCAGTACACTGGCAGTCAGAGTGTAGGCAGGAAGTGTTCAGTACGCTGACAGTCAGAGTGTAGGCAGGGAGTGTTCAGTACACTGGCAGTCAGAGTGTAGGCAGGGAGTGTTCAGTACACTGGCAGTCAGAGTGTAGGCAGGGAGTGTTCAGTACACTGACAGTCAGAGTGTAGGCAGGGAGTGTTCAGTACACTGGCAGTCAGAGTGTAGGCAGGGAGTGTTCAGTACACTGGCAGTCAGAGTGTAGGCAGGGAGTGTTCAGTACACTGGCAGTCAGAGTGTAGGCAGGGAGTGTTCAGTACGCTGGCAGTCAGAGTGTAGGCAGGGAGTGTTCAGTACGCTGGCAGTCAGAGTGTAGGCAGGGAGTGTTCAGTACACTGGCAGTCAGAGTGTAGGCAGGGAGTGTTCAGTACACTGGCAGTCAGAGTGTCGGCAGGGAGTGTTCAGTACACTGGCAGTCAGAGTGTAGGTAGGGAGTGTTCAGTACGCTGGCAGTCAGAGTGTAGGCAGGGAGTGTTCAGTACACTGGCAGTCAGAGTGTAGGCAGGGAGTGTTCAGTACACTGGCAGTCAGAGTGTAGGCAGGGAGTGTTCAGTACACTGGCAGTCAGAGTGTAGGCAGGGAGTGTTCAGTACACTGGCAGTCAGAGTGTAGGCAGGGAATGTTCAGTACGCTGGCAGTCAGAGTGTAGGCAGGGAGTGTTCAGTACACTGGCAGTCAGAGTGTAGGCAGGGTGTGTTCAGTACGCTGGCAGTCAGAGTGTAGGCAGGGAGTGTTCAGTACACTGGCAGTCAGAGTGTAGGCAGGGAGTGTTCAGTACGCTGGCAGTCAGAGTGTAGGCAGGGAGTGTTCAGTACACTGGCAGTCAGAGTGTAGGCAGGGAGTGTTCAGTACACTGGCAGTCAGAGTGTAGGCAGGGAGTGTTCAGTACACTGGCAGTCAGAGTGTCGGCAGGGAGTGTTCAGTACACTGGCAGTCAGAGTGTAGGCAGGGAGTGTTCAGTACACTGGCAGTCAGAGTGTAGGCAGGGAGTGTTCAGTACACTGGCAGTCAGAGTGTCGGCAGGGAGTGTTCAGTACACTGGCAGTCAGAGTGTCGGCAGGGAGTGTTCAGTACACTGGCAGTCAGAGTGTAGGCAGGGAGTGTTCAGTACACTGGCAGTCAGAGTGTAGGCAGGGAGTGTTCAGTACGCTGGCAGTCAGAGTGTAGGCAGGGAGTGTTCAGTACACTGGCAGTCAGAGTGTAGGCAGGGAGTGTTCAGTACACTGGCAGTCAGAGTGTAGGCAGGGAGTGTTCAGTACGCTGGCAGTCAGAGTGTAGGCAGGGAGTGTTCAGTACACTGGCAGTCAGAGTGTAGGCAGGGAGTGTTCAGTACGCTGGCAGTCAGAGTGTAGGCAGGGAGTGTTCAGTACACTGGCAGTCAGAGTGTAGGCAGGGAGTGTTCAGTACACTGGCAGTCAGAGTGTAGGCAGGGAATGTTCAGTACACTGGCAGTCAGAGTGTAGGCAGGGAGTGTTCAGTACACTGGCAGTCAGAGTGTAGGCAGGGAGTGTTCAGTACACTGGCAGTCAGAGTGTAGGCAGGGAGTGTTCAGTACACTGGCAGTCAGAGTGTAGGCAGGGAGTGTTCAGTACACTGGCAGTCAGAGTGTAGGCAGGGAGTGTTCAGTACACTGGCAGTCAGAGTGTAGGCAGGGAGTGTTCAGTACACTGGCAGTCAGAGTGTAGGCAGGGAGTGTTCAGTACACTGGCAGTCAGAGTGTAGGCAGGGAGTGTTCAGTACACTGGCAGTCAGAGTGTAGGCAGGGAGTGTTCAGTACACTGGCAGTCAGAGTGTAGGCAGGGAGTGTTCAGTACACTGGCAGTCAGAGTGTAGGCAGGGAGTGTTCAGTACACTGGCAGTCAGAGTGTAGGCAGGGAGTGTTCAGTACACTGGCAGTCAAAGTGTAGGCAGGGAGTGTTCAGTACGCTGGCAGTCAGAGTGTAGGTAGGGAGTGTTCAGTACACTGGCAGTCAGAGTGTAGGTAGGGAGTGTTCAGTACGCTGGCAGTCAGAGTGTAGGTAGGGAGTGTTCAGTACACTGGCAGTCAGAGTGTAGGCAGGGAGTGTTCAGTACGCTGGCAGTCAGAGTGTAGGTAGGGAGTGTTCAGTACACTGGCAGTCAGAGTGTAGGCAGGGAGTGTTCAGTACGCTGGCAGTCAGAGTGTAGGCAGGGAGTGTTCAGTACACTGGCAGTCAGAGTGTAGGCAGGGAGTGTTCAGTACACTGGCAGTCAGAGTGTAGGCAGGGAGTGTTCAGTACGCTGGCAGTCAGAGTGTAGGCAGGGAGTGTTCAGTACACTGGCAGTCAGAGTGTAGGCAGGGAGTGTTCAGTACGCTGGCAGTCAGAGTGTAGGCAGGGAGTGTTCAGTACACTGGCAGTCAGAGTGTAGGCAGGGAGTGTTCAGTACGCTGGCAGTCAGAGTGTAGGCAGGGAGTGTTCAGTACGCTGGCAGTCAGAGTGTAGGCAGGGAGTGTTCAGTACACTGGCAGTCAGAGTGTAGGCAGGGAGTGTTCAGTACACTGGCAGTCAGAGTGTAGGCAGGGAGTGTTCAGTACGCTGGCAGTCAGAGTGTAGGCAGGGAGTGTTCAGTACGCTGGCAGTCAGAGTGTAGGCAGGGAGTGTTCAGTACACTGGCAGTCAGAGTGTAGGTAGGGAGTGTTCAGTACGCTGGCAGTCAGAGTGTAGGCAGGGAGTGTTCAGTACGCTGGCAGTCAGAGTGTAGGCAGGGAGTGTTCAGTACGCTGGCAGTCAGAGTGTAGGCAGGGAGTGTTCAGTACGCTGGCAGTCAGAGTGTAGGCAGGGAGTGTTCAGTACGCTGGCAGTCAGAGTGTAGGCAGGGAGTGTTCAGTACGCTGGCAGTCAGAGTGTAGGTAGGGAGTGTTCAGTACACTGGCAGTCAGAGTGTAGGCAGGGAGTGTTCAGTACACTGGCAGTCAGAGTGTAGGCAGGGAATGTTCAGTACACTGGCAGTCAGAGTGTCGGCAGGGAGTGTTCAGTACGCTGGCAGTCAGAGTGTAGGTAGGGAGTGTTCAGTACACTGGCAGTCAGAGTGTAGGCAGGGAGTGTTCAGTACACTGGCAGTCAGAGTGTAGGCAGGGAGTGTTCAGTACGCTGGCAGTCAGAGTGTAGGTAGGGAGTGTTCAGTACACTGGCAGTCAGAGTGTAGGCAGGGAGTGTTCAGTACACTGGCAGTCAGAGTGTAGGCAGGGAGTGTTCAGTACACTGGCAGTCAGAGTGTAGGCAGGGAGTGTTCAGTACACTGGCAGTCAGAGTGTAGGTAGGGAGTGTTCAGTACGCTGGCAGTCAGAGTGTAGGCAGGGAGTGTTCAGTACGCTGGCAGTCAGAGTGTAGGCAGGGAGTGTTCAGTACGCTGGCAGTCAGAGTGTAGGCAGGGAGTGTTCAGTACGCTGGCAGTCAGAGTGTAGGCAGGGAGTGTTCAGTACGCTGGCAGTCAGAGTGTAGGCAGGGAGTGTTCAGTACACTGGCAGTCAGAGTGTAGGCAGGGAGTGTTCAGTACGCTGGCAGTCAGAGTGTAGGTAGGGAGTGTTCAGTACACTGGCAGTCAGAGTGTAGGCAGGGAGTGTTCAGTACACTGGCAGTCAGAGTGTAGGCAGGGAATGTTCAGTACACTGGCAGTCAGAGTGTCGGTAGGGAGTGTTCAGTACACTGGCAGTCAGAGTGTAGGCAGGGAGTGTTCAGTACACTGGCAGTCAGAGTGTAGGCAGGGAGTGTTCAGTACACTGGCAGTCAGAGTGTAGGCAGGGAGTGTTCAGTACACTGGCAGTCAGAGTGTAGGCAGGGAGTGTTCAGTACACTGGCAGTCAGAGTGTAGGCAGGGAGTGTTCAGTACACTGGCAGTCAGAGTGTAGGCAGGGAGTGTTCAGTACGCTGGCAGTCAGAGTGTAGGTAGGGAGTGTTCAGTACACTGGCAGTCAGAGTGTAGGCAGGGAGTGTTCAGTACGCTGGCAGTCAGAGTGTAGGTAGGGAGTGTTCAGTACACTGGCAGTCAGAGTGTAGGCAGGGAGTGTTCAGTACGCTGGCAGTCAGAGTGTAGGCAGGGAGTGTTCAGTACACTGGCAGTCAGAGTGTAGGCAGGGAATGTTCAGTACACTGGCAGTCAGAGTGTCGGTAGGGAGTGTTCAGTACACTGGCAGTCAGAGTGTAGGCAGGGAGTGTTCAGTACACTGGCAGTCAGAGTGTAGGCAGGGAGTGTTCAGTACACTGGCAGTCAGAGTGTAGGCAGGGAGTGTTCAGTACACTGGCAGTCAGAGTGTAGGCAGGGAGTGTTCAGTACGCTGGCAGTCAGAGTGTAGGCAGGGAGTGTTCAGTACACTGGCAGTCAGAGTGTAGGCAGGGAGTGTTCAGTACACTGGCAGTCAGAGTGTAGGCAGGGAGTGTTCAGTACACTGGCAGTCAGAGTGTAGGCAGGGAGTGTTCAGTACACTGGCAGTCAGAGTGTAGGCAGGGAGTGTTCAGTACACTGGCAGTCAGAGTGTAGGCAGGGAGTGTTCAGTACACTGGCAGTCAGAGTGTAGGCAGGGAGTGTTCAGTACACTGGCAGTCAGAGTGTAGGCAGGGAGTGTTCAGTACACTGGCAGAGAGAGTGTAGGCAGGGAATGTTCAGTACACTGGCAGTCAGAGTGTCGGCAGGGAGTGTTCAGTACACTGGCAGAGAGAGTGTAGGCAGGGAGTGTTCAGTACACTGGCAGTCAGAGTGTAGGCAGGGAGTGTTCAGTACGCTGGCAGTCAGAGTGTAGGCAGGGAGTGTTCAGTACACTGGCAGTCAGAGTGTAGGCAGGGAGTGTTCAGTACACTGGCAGAGAGAGTGTAGGCAGGGAGTGTTCAGTACACTGGCAGTCAGAGTGTAGGTAGGGAGTGTTCAGTACACTGGCAGAGAGAGTGTAGGCAGGGAATGTTCAGTACACTGGCAGTCAGAGTGTCGGCAGGGAGTGTTCAGTACACTGGCAGTCAGAGTGTAGGCAGGGAGTGTTCAGTACACTGGCAGTCAGAGTGTAGGCAGGGAGTGTTCAGTACACTGGCAGTCAGAGTGTAGGCAGGGAGTGTTCAGTACGCTGGCAGTCAGAGTGTCGGCAGGGAGTGTTCAGTACACTGGCAGTCAGAGTGTCGGCAGGGAGTGTTCAGTACACTGTCAGTCAGAGTGTAGGCAGGGAGTGTTCAGTACACTGTCAGTCAGAGTGTAGGCAGGGAGTGTTCAGTACACTGGCAGTCAGAGTGTAGGCAGGGAGTGTTCAGTACGCTGGCAGTCAGAGTGTAGGCAGGGAGTGTTCAGTACACTGGCAGTCAGAGTGTAGGCAGGGAGTGTTCAGTACACTGGCAGTCAGAGTGTAGGCAGGGAGTGTTCAGTACACTGGCAGTCAGAGTGTAGGCAGGGAGTGTTCAGTACACTGGCAGTCAGAGTGTAGGCAGGGAGTGTTCAGTACGCTGGCAGTCAGAGTGTAGGCAGGGAGTGTTCAGTACACTGGCAGTCAGAGTGTAGGCAGGGAGTGTTCAGTACGCTGGCAGTCAGAGTGTAGGTAGGGAGGGTTCAGTACACTGGCAGTCAGAGTGTAGGCAGGGAGTGTTCAGTACACTGGCAGTCAGAGTGTAGGCAGGGAGTGTTCAGTACGCTGGCAGTCAGAGTGTAGGCAGGGAGTGTTCAGTACACTGGCAGTCAGAGTGTAGGCAGGGAGTGTTCAGTACACTGGCAGTCAGAGTGTAGGCAGGGAATGTTCAGTACACTGGCAGTCAGAGTGTAGGCAGGGAGTGTTCAGTACACTGGCAGTCAGAGTGTAGGCAGGGAGTGTTCAGTACACTGGCAGTCAGAGTGTAGGCAGGGAGTGTTCAGTACACTGGCAGTCAGAGTGTAGGCAGGGAGTGTTCAGTACACTGGCAGTCAGAGTGTCGGCAGGGAGTGTTCAGTACACTGGCAGTCAGAGTGTAGGCAGGGAGTGTTCAGTACACTGGCAGTCAGAGTGTAGGCAGGGAGTGTTCAGTACACTGGCAGTCAGAGTGTAGGCAGGGAGTGTTCAGTACACTGGCAGTCAGAGTGTCGGCAGGGAGTGTTCAGTACACTGGCAGTCAGAGTGTAGGCAGGGAGTGTTCAGTACACTGGCAGTCAGAGTGTAGGCAGGGAGTGTTCAGTACGCTGGCAGTCAGAGTGTAGGCAGGGAGTGTTCAGTACGCTGGCAGTCAGAGTGTAGGCAGGGAGTGTTCAGTACGCTGACAGTCAGAGTGTAGGCAGGGAGTGTTCAGTACGCTGGCAGTCAGAGTGTAGGCAGGGAGTGTTCAGTACACTGGCAGTCAGAGTGTAGGCAGGAGTGTTCAGTACACTGGCAGTCAGAGTGTAGGCAGGGAGTGTTCAGTACACTGGCAGTCAGAGTGTAGGCAGGGAGTGTTCAGTACACTGGCAGTCAGAGTGTCGGCAGGGAGTGTTCAGTACACTGGCAGTCAGAGTGTAGGTAGGGAGTGTTCAGTACGCTGGCAGTCAGAGTGTAGGCAGGGAGTGTTCAGTACACTGGCAGTCAGAGTGTCGGCAGGGAGTGTTCAGTACACTGGCAGTCAGAGTGTAGGCAGGGAGTGTTCAGTACACTGGCAGTCAGAGTGTAGGCAGGGAGTGTTCAGTACGCTGGCAGTCAGAGTGTAGGCAGGGAGTGTTCAGTACACTGGCAGTCAGAGTGTAGGCAGGGAGTGTTCAGTACACTGGCAGTCAGAGTGTAGGCAGGGAATGTTCAGTACACTGGCAGTCAGAGTGTAGGCAGAGAGTGTTCAGTACACTGGCAGTCAGAGTGTAGGCAGAGAGTGTTCAGTACACTGGCAGTCAGAGTGTAGGCAGGGAGTGTTCAGTACGCTGGCAGTCAGAGTGTAGGCAGGGAGTGTTCAGTACACTGGCAGTCAGAGTGTAGGCAGGGAGTGTTCAGTACACTGGCAGTCAGAGTGTAGGCAGGGAGTGTTCAGTACACTGGCAGTCAGAGTGTAGGCAGGGAGTGTTCAGTACACTGGCAGTCAGAGTGTCGGTAGGGAGTGTTCAGTACGCTGGCAGTCAGAGTGTAGGCAGGGAGTGTTCAGTACACTGGCAGTCAGAGTGTAGGCAGGGAGTGTTCAGTACACTGGCAGTCAGAGTGTAGGCAGGGAGTGTTCAGTACACTGGCAGTCAGAGTGTAGGCAGGGAGTGTTCAGTACGCTGGCAGAGAGAGTGTCGGCAGGGAGTGTTCAGTACACTGGCAGAGAGAGTGTAGGCAGGGAGTGTTCAGTACACTGGCAGTCAGAGTGTAGGCAGGGAGTGTTCAGTACGCTGGCAGTCAGAGTGTAGGCAGGGAGTGTTCAGTACACTGGCAGTCAGAGTGTAGGCAGGGAGTGTTCAGTACGCTGGCAGTCAGAGTGTAGGCAGGGAGTGTTCAGTACACTGGCAGTCAGAGTGTAGGCAGGGAGTGTTCAGTACACTGGCAGTCAGAGTGTAGGCAGGGAGTGTTCAGTACACTGGCAGTCAGAGTGTAGGCAGGGAGTGTTCAGTACGCTGGCAGTCAGAGTGTAGGCAGGGAGTGTTCAGTACACTGGCAGTCAGAGTGTAGGCAGGGAGTGTTCAGTACACTGGCAGTCAGAGTGTAGGCAGGGAATGTTCAGTACACTGGCAGTCAGAGTGTAGGCAGGGAGTGTTCAGTACACTGGCAGTCAGAGTGTAGGCAGGGAGTGTTCAGTACACTGGCAGTCAGAGTGTAGGCAGGGAGTGTTCAGTACACTGGCAGTCAGAGTGTAGGCAGGGAGTGTTCAGTACACTGGCAGTCAGAGTGTCGGCAGGGAGTGTTCAGTACACTGGCAGTCAGAGTGTAGGCAGGGAGTGTTCAGTACACTGGCAGTCAGAGTGTAGGCAGGGAGTGTTCAGTACACTGGCAGTCAGAGTGTAGGCAGGGAGTGTTCAGTACACTGGCAGTCAGAGTGTCGGCAGGGAGTGTTCAGTACACTGGCAGTCAGAGTGTAGGCAGGGAGTGTTCAGTACACTGGCAGTCAGAGTGTAGGCAGGGAGTGTTCAGTACGCTGGCAGTCAGAGTGTAGGCAGGGAGTGTTCAGTACGCTGACAGTCAGAGTGTAGGCAGGGAGTGTTCAGTACGCTGGCAGTCAGAGTGTAGGCAGGGAGTGTTCAGTACACTGGCAGTCAGAGTGTAGGCAGGGAGTGTTCAGTACACTGGCAGTCAGAGTGTAGGCAGGGAGTGTTCAGTACACTGGCAGAGAGAGTGTAGGCAGGGAGTGTTCAGTACACTGGCAGTCAGAGTGTAGGCAGGGAGTGTTCAGTACACTGGCAGTCAGAGTGTAGGCAGGGAGTGTTCAGTACACTGGCAGTCAGAGTGTAGGCAGGGAGTGTTCAGTACACTGGCAGTCAGAGTGTAGGCAGGGAGTGTTCAGTACACTGGCAGTCAGAGTGTAGGCAGGGAGTGTTCAGTACACTGGCAGTCAGAGTGTAGGCAGGGAGTGTTCAGTACACTGGCAGTCAGAGTGTAGGCAGGGAGTGTTCAGTACACTGGCAGTCAGAGTGTAGGCAGGGAGTGTTCAGTACACTGGCAGTCAGAGTGTCGGCAGGGAGTGTTCAGTACACTGGCAGTCAGAGTGTAGGCAGGGAGTGTTCAGTACACTGGCAGTCAGAGTGTCGGCAGGGAGTGTTCAGTACACTGGCAGTCAGAGTGTAGGCAGGGAGTGTTCAGTACACTGGCAGTCAGAGTGTAGGCAGGGAGTGTTCAGTACGCTGGCAGTCAGAGTGTAGGCAGGGAGTGTTCAGTACACTGGCAGTCAGAGTGTAGGCAGGGAGTGTTCAGTACACTGGCAGTCAGAGTGTAGGCAGGGAATGTTCAGTACACTGGCAGTCAGAGTGTAGGCAGGGAGTGTTCAGTACGCTGGCAGTCAGAGTGTAGGCAGGGAGTGTTCAGTACACTGGCAGTCAGAGTGTCGGTAGGGAGTGTTCAGTACGCTGGCAGTCAGAGTGTAGGCAGGGAGTGTTCAGTACACTGGCAGTCAGAGTGTAGGCAGGGAGTGTTCAGTACACTGGCAGAGAGAGTGTCGGCAGGGAGTGTTCAGTACACTGGCAGAGAGAGTGTAGGCAGGGAGTGTTCAGTACACTGGCAGTCAGAGTGTAGGCAGGGAGTGTTCAGTACGCTGGCAGTCAGAGTGTAGGCAGGGAGTGTTCAGTACACTGGCAGTCAGAGTGTAGGCAGGGAGTGTTCAGTACACTGGCAGTCAGAGTGTAGGCAGGGAGTGTTCAGTACGCTGGCAGTCAGAGTGTAGGCAGGGAGTGTTCAGTACACTGGCAGTCAGAGTGTCGGCAGGGAGTGTTCAGTACACTGGCAGTCAGAGTGTAGGCAGGGAGTGTTCAGTACACTGGCAGTCAGAGTGTAGGCAGGGAGTGTTCAGTACACTGGCAGTCAGAGTGTAGGTAGGGAGTGTTCAGTACACTGGCAGTCAGAGTGTAGGCAGGGAGTGTTCAGTACACTGGCAGTCAGAGTGTAGGCAGGGAGTGTTCAGTACACTGGCAGTCAGAGTGTAGGCAGGGAGTGTTCAGTACGCTGGCAGTCAGAGTGTAGGCAGGGAGTGTTCAGTACGCTGGCAGTCAGAGTGTAGGCAGGGAGTGTTCAGTACACTGGCAGTCAGAGTGTAGGCAGGGAGTGTTCAGTACACTGGCAGTCAGAGTGTAGGCAGGGAGTGTTCAGTACACTGGCAGTCAGAGTGTAGGTAGGGAGTGTTCAGTACACTGGCAGTCAGAGTGTAGGCAGGGAGTGTTCAGTACACTGGCAGTCAGAGTGTAGGCAGGGAGTGTTCAGTACACTGGCAGTCAGAGTGTAGGCAGGGAGTGTTCAGTACACTGGCAGTCAGAGTGTAGGCAGGGAGTGTTCAGTACACTGGCAGTCAGAGTGTAGGTAGGGAGTGTTCAGTACACTGGCAGTCAGAGTGTAGGCAGGGAGTGTTCAGTACACTGGCAGTCAGAGTGTAGGCAGGGAGTGTTCAGTACACTGGCAGTCAGAGTGTAGGCAGGGAGTGTTCAGTACGCTGGCAGTCAGAGTGTAGGCAGGGAGTGTTCAGTACACTGGCAGTCAGAGTGTAGGCAGGGAGTGTTCAGTACGCTGGCAGTCAGAGTGTAGGCAGGGAGTGTTCAGTACGCTGTCAGTCAGAGTGTAGGCAGGGAGTGTTCAGTACACTGGCAGTCAGAGTGTAGGCAGGGAGTGTTCAGTACACTGGCAGTCAGAGTGTAGGCAGGGAGTGTTCAGTACACTGGCAGTCAGAGTGTAGGCAGGGAGTGTTCAGTACACTGGCAGTCAGAGTGTAGGCAGGGAATGTTCAGTACGCTGGCAGTCAGAGTGTAGGCAGGGAGTGTTCAGTACACTGGCAGTCAGAGTGTAGGCAGGGAGTGTTCAGTACACTGGCAGTCAGAGTGTAGGCAGGGAGTGTTCAGTACGCTGGCAGTCAGAGTGTAGGCAGGGAGTGTTCAGTACGCTGTCAGTCAGAGTGTAGGCAGGGAGTGTTCAGTACACTGGCAGTCAGAGTGTAGGCAGGGAGTGTTCAGTACACTGGCAGTCAGAGTGTAGGCAGGGAGTGTTCAGTACACTGGCAGTCAGAGTGTAGGCAGGGAGTGTTCAGTACACTGGCAGTCAGAGTGTAGGCAGGGAATGTTCAGTACACTGGCAGTCAGAGTGTAGGTAGGGAGTGTTCAGTACACTGGCAGTCAGAGTGTCGGCAGGGAGTGTTCAGTACACTGGCAGTCAGAGTGTAGGCAGGGAGTGTTCAGTACACTGGCAGTCAGAGTGTAGGCAGGGAGTGTTCAGTACACTGGCAGTCAGAGTGTAGGCAGGGAGTGTTCAGTACGCTGGCAGAGAGAGTGTAGGCAGGGAGTGTTCAGTACACTGGCAGTCAGAGTGTAGGCAGGGAATGTTCAGTACACTGGCAGAGAGAGTGTAGGCAGGGAGTGTTCAGTACGCTGGCAGAGAGAGTGTAGGCAGGGAGTGTTCAGTACACTGGCAGTCAGAGTGTAGGCAGGGAGTGTTCAGTACGCTGGCAGAGAGAGTGTAGGCAGGGAGTGTTCAGTACGCTGGCAGTCAGAGTGTAGGCAGGGAGTGTTCAGTACACTGGCAGAGAGAGTGTAGGCAGGGAGTGTTCAGTACACTGGCAGAGAGAGTGTAGGCAGGGAGTGTTCAGTACACTGGCAGAGAGAGTGTAGGCAGGGAGTGTTCAGTACGCTGGCAGTCAGAGTGTAGGTAGGGAGTGTTCAGTACGCTGGCAGTCAGAGTGTAGGCAGGGAGTGTTCAGTACACTGGCAGTCAGAGTGTAGGCAGGGAGTGTTCAGTACGCTGGCAGTCAGAGTGTAGGCAGGGAGTGTTCAGTACACTGGCAGTCAGAGTGTAGGTAGGGAGTGTTCAGTACACTGGCAGTCAGAGTGTAGGCAGGGAGTGTTCAGTACACTGGCAGTCAGAGTGTAGGCAGGGAGTGTTCAGTACACTGGCAGTCAGAGTGTAGGCAGGGAGTGTTCAGTACACTGGCAGTCAGAGTGTAGGCAGGGAGTGTTCAGTACACTGGCAGTCAGAGTGTAGGCAGGGAGTGTTCAGTACACTGGCAGTCAGAGTGTAGGTAGGGAGTGTTCAGTACACTGGCAGTCAGAGTGTAGGCAGGGAGTGTTCAGTACGCTGGCAGTCAGAGTGTAGGCAGGGAGTGTTCAGTACACTGGCAGTCAGAGTGTAGGCAGGGAGTGTTCAGTACACTGGCAGTCAGAGTGTCGGCAGGGAGTGTTCAGTACACTGGCAGTCAGAGTGTAGGCAGGGAGTGTTCAGTACACTGGCAGTCAGAGTGTAGGCAGGGAGTGTTCAGTACGCTGGCAGTCAGAGTGTCGGCAGGGAGTGTTCAGTACACTGGCAGTCAGAGTGTAGGCAGGGAATGTTCAGTACACTGGCAGAGAGAGTGTAGGCAGGGAGTGTTCAGTACGCTGGCAGTCAGAGTGTAGGCAGGGAGTGTTCAGTACACTGGCAGTCAGAGTGTAGACAGGGAGTGTTCAGTACACTGGCAGTCAGAGTGTAGGCAGGGAATGTTCAGTACACTGGCAGTCAGAGTGTAGGCAGGGAGTGTTCAGTACACTGGCAGAGAGAGTGTAGGCAGGGAGTGTTCAGTACACTGGCAGTCAGAGTGTAGGCAGGGAGTGTTCAGTACACTGGCAGTCAGAGTGTAGGCAGGGTGTGTTCAGTACGCTGGCAGTCAGAGTGTAGGCAGGGAGTGTTCAGTACACTGGCAGTCAGAGTGTAGGCAGGGAGTGTTCAGTACACTGGCAGAGAGAGTGTAGGCAGGGAGTGTTCAGTACACTGGCAGTCAGAGTGTAGGCAGGGAGTGTTCAGTACACTGGCAGAGAGAGTGTAGGCAGGGAGTGTTCAGTACACTGGCAGAGAGAGTGTAGGCAGGGAGTGTTCAGTACGCTGTCAGTCAGAGTGTAGGCAGGGAGTGTTCAGTACACTGGCAGAGAGAGTGTAGGCAGGGAGTGTTCAGTACGCTGGCAGTCAGAGTGTAGGCAGGGAGTGTTCAGTACACTGGCAGTCAGAGTGTAGGCAGGGAGTGTTCAGTACACTGGCAGTCAGAGTGTAGGCAGGGAATGTTCAGTACGCTGGCAGTCAGAGTGTAGGCAGGGAGTGTTCAGTACACTGGCAGTCAGAGTGTAGGCAGGGAGTGTTCAGTACACTGGCAGTCAGAGTGTAGGCAGGGAGTGTTCAGTACACTGGCAGTCAGAGTGTAGGTAGGGAGTGTTCAGTACGCTGGCAGTCAGAGTGTAGGCAGGGAGTGTTCAGTACACTGGCAGTCAGAGTGTAGGTAGGGAGTGTTCAGTACGCTGGCAGTCAGAGTGTCGGCAGGGAGTGTTCAGTACGCTGGCAGTCAGAGTGTAGGCAGGGAGTGTTCAGTACACTGGCAGTCAGAGTGTAGGCAGGGAGTGTTCAGTACACTGGCAGTCAGAGTGTAGGCAGGGAGTGTTCAGTACACTGGCAGTCAGAGTGTAGGTAGGGAGTGTTCAGTACACTGGCAGTCAGAGTGTAGGTAGGGAGTGTTCAGTACGCTGGCAGTCAGAGTGTAGGCAGGGAGTGTTCAGTACACTGGCAGTCAGAGTGTAGGCAGGGAGTGTTCAGTACACTGGCAGTCAGAGTGTAGGTAGGGAGTGTTCAGTACGCTGGCAGTCAGAGTGTAGGTAGGCAGTGTTCAGTACGCTGGCAGTCAGAGTGTAGGCAGAGAGTGTTCAGTACACTGGCAGTCAGAGTGTAGGCAGGGAGTGTTCAGTACACTGGCAGTCAGAGTGTAGGCAGAGAGTGTTCAGTACGCTGGCAGTCAGAGTGTAGGCAGGGAGTGTTCAGTACGCTGGCAGTCAGAGTGTAGGCAGGGAGTGTTCAGTACACTGGCAGTCAGAGTGTAGGCAGGGAATGTTCAGTACACTGGCAGTCAGAGTGTAGGCAGGGAATGTTCAGTACGCTGGCAGTCAGAGTGTAGGCAGAGAGTGTTCAGTACACTGGCAGTCAGAGTGTAGGCAGAGAGTGTTCAGTACGCTGGCAGTCAGAGTGTAGGCAGGGAGTGTTCAGTACGCTGGCAGTCAGAGTGTAGGCAGGGAGTGTTCAGTACACTGGCAGAGAGAGTGTAGGCAGGGAATGTTCAGTACACTGGCAGTCAGAGTGTAGGCAGGGAATGTTCAGTACGCTGGCAGTCAGAGTGTAGGCAGAGAGTGTTCAGTACACTGGCAGTCAGAGTGTAGGCAGGGAGTGTTCAGTACACTGGCAGTCAGAGTGTAGGCAGGGAGTGTTCAGTACACTGACAGTCAGAGTGTAGGCAGGGAATGTTCAGTACGCTGGCAGTCAGAGTGTAGGCAGGGAGTGTTCAGTACACTGGCAGAGAGAGTGTAGGCAGGGAGTGTTCAGTACACTGGCAGTCAGAGTGTAGGCAGGGAGTGTTCAGTACACTGGCAGTCAGAGTGTAGGTAGGGAGTGTTCAGTACACTGGCAGAGAGAGTGTAGGCAGGGAGTGTTCAGTACACTGGCAGTCAGAGTGTAGGCAGGGAGTGTTCAGTACGCTGGCAGTCAGAGTGTAGGCAGGGAGTGTTCAGTACGCTGGCAGAGAGAGTGTAGGCAGGGAGTGTTCAGTACACTGGCAGTCAGAGTGTAGGCAGGGAATGTTCAGTACACTGGCAGTCAGAGTGTAGGCAGGGAGTGTTCAGTACACTGGCAGTCAGAGTGTAGGCAGGGAATGTTCAGTACACTGGCAGTCAGAGTGTAGGCAGGGAGTGTTCAGTACACTGGCAGTCAGAGTGTAGGCAGGGAATGTTCAGTACACTGGCAGTCAGAGTGTAGGCAGGGAGTGTTCAGTACACTGGCAGTCAGAGTGTAGGCAGGGAGTGTTCAGTACACTGGCAGTCAGAGTGTAGGCAGGGAGTGTTCAGTACACTGGCAGTCAGAGTGTAGGCAGGGAGTGTTCAGTACACTGGCAGTCAGAGTGTAGGCAGGGAATGTTCAGTACACTGGCAGTCAGAGTGTAGGCAGGGAGTGTTCAGTACGCTGGCAGTCAGAGTGTCGGCAGGGAGTGTTCAGTACACTGGCAGTCAGAGTGTAGGCAGGGAATGTTCAGTACACTGGCAGTCAGAGTGTAGGCAGGGAGTGTTCAGTACACTGGCAGTCAGAGTGTAGGCAGGGAATGTTCAGTACACTGGCAGTCAGAGTGTAGGCAGGGAGTGTTCAGTACACTGGCAGTCAGAGTGTAGGCAGGGAATGTTCAGTACACTGGCAGTCAGAGTGTAGGCAGGGAGTGTTCAGTACACTGGCAGTCAGAGTGTAGGCAGGGAGTGTTCAGTACACTGGCAGTCAGAGTGTAGGCAGGGAGTGTTCAGTACACTGGCAGTCAGAGTGTAGGCAGGGAGTGTTCAGTACACTGGCAGTCAGAGTGTAGGCAGGGAATGTTCAGTACACTGGCAGTCAGAGTGTAGGCAGGGAGTGTTCAGTACGCTGGCAGTCAGAGTGTCGGCAGGGAGTGTTCAGTACACTGGCAGTCAGAGTGTAGGCAGGGAGTGTTCAGTACACTGGCAGTCAGAGTGTAGGCAGGGAGTGTTCAGTACACTGGCAGTCAGAGTGTAGGCAGCGAGTGTTCAGTACACTGGCAGTCAGAGTGTAGGCAGGGAGTGTTCAGTACACTGGCAGTCAGAGTGTAGGCAGGGAGTGTTCAGTACACTGGCAGTCAGAGTGTAGGCAGGGAGTGTTCAGTACACTGGCAGTCAGAGTGTAGGCAGGGAATGTTCAGTACACTGGCAGTCAGAGTGTAGGCAGGGAGTGTTCAGTACACTGGCAGTCAGAGTGTAGGCAGGGAGTGTTCAGTACACTGGCAGTCAGAGTGTAGGCAGGGAATGTTCAGTACACTGGCAGTCAGAGTGTAGGCAGGGAGTGTTCAGTACGCTGGCAGTCAGAGTGTAGGCAGGGAGTGTTCAGTACACTGGCAGTCAGAGTGTAGGCAGGGAGTGTTCAGTACGCTGGCAGTCAGAGTGTAGGCAGGGAGTGTTCAGTACACTGGCAGTCAGAGTGTCGGCAGGGAGTGTTCAGTACACTGGCAGTCAGAGTGTAGGCAGGGAGTGTTCAGTACGCTGGCAGTCAGAGTGTAGGCAGGGAGTGTTCAGTACACTGGCAGTCAGAGTGTAGGCAGGGAGTGTTCAGTACACTGGCAGTCAGAGTGTAGGCAGGGAATGTTCAGTACACTGGCAGTCAGAGTGTAGGCAGGGAATGTTCAGTACACTGGCAGTCAGAGTGTAGGCAGGGAATGTTCAGTACACTGGCAGTCAGAGTGTAGGCAGGGAGTGTTCAGTACGCTGGCAGTCAGAGTGTAGGCAGGGAGTGTTCAGTACACTGGCAGTCAGAGTGTAGGCAGGGAGTGTTCAGTACACTGGCAGTCAGAGTGTAGGCAGGAAGTGTTCAGTACGCTGACAGTCAGAGTGTAGGCAGGGAGTGTTCAGTACACTGGCAGTCAGAGTGTAGGCAGGGAGTGTTCAGTACACTGGCAGTCAGAGTGTAGGCAGGGAGTGTTCAGTACACTGGCAGTCAGAGTGTAGGCAGGGAGTGTTCAGTACACTGGCAGTCAGAGTGTAGGCAGGGAGTGTTCAGTACACTGGCAGTCAGAGTGTAGGCAGGGAGTGTTCAGTACACTGGCAGTCAGAGTGTAGGCAGGGAGTGTTCAGTACACTGGCAGTCAGAGTGTAGGCAGGGAGTGTTCAGTACACTGGCAGTCAGAGTGTAGGCAGGGAGTGTTCAGTACACTGGCAGTCAGAGTGTAGGCAGGGAGTGTTCAGTACACTGGCAGTCAGAGTGTAGGCAGGGAGTGTTCAGTACACTGGCAGTCAGAGTGTAGGCAGGGAGTGTTCAGTACGCTGGCAGTCAGAGTGTAGGCAGGGAGTGTTCAGTACACTGGCAGTCAGAGTGTAGGCAGGGAGTGTTCAGTACACTGGCAGTCAGAGTGTAGGCAGGGAGTGTTCAGTACACTGGCAGTCAGAGTGTCGGCAGGGAGTGTTCAGTACACTGGCAGTCAGAGTGTAGGCAGGGAGTGTTCAGTACACTGGCAGTCAGAGTGTAGGCAGGGAGTGTTCAGTACGCTGGCAGTCAGAGTGTAGGCAGGGAATGTTCAGTACACTGGCAGTCAGAGTGTAGGTAGGGAGTGTTCAGTACGCTGGCAGTCAGAGTGTAGGCAGGGAGTGTTCAGTACACTGGCAGTCAGAGTGTAGGCAGGGAATGTTCAGTACACTGGTTGTCAGAGTGTCGGCAGGGAGTGTTCAGTACGCTGGCAGTCAGAGTGTAGGCAGGGAGTGTTCAGTACACTGGCAGTCAGAGTGTAGGCAGGGAATGTTCAGTACACTGGCAGTCAGAGTGTAGGCAGGGAGTGTTCAGTACACTGGCAGTCAGAGTGTAGGCAGGGAGTGTTCAGTACACTGGCAGTCAGAGTGTAGGCAGGGAGTGTTCAGTACGCTGGCAGTCAGAGTGTAGGCAGGGAGTGTTCAGTACACTGGCAGTCAGAGTGTAGGTAGGGAGTGTTCAGTACGCTGGCAGTCAGAGTGTAGGTAGGGAATGTTCAGTACACTGGCAGTCAGAGTGTAGGCAGGGAGTGTTCAGTACACTGGCAGTCAGAGTGTAGGTAGGGAGTGTTCAGTACACTGGCAGTCAGAGTGTAGGCAGGGAGTGTTCAGTACACTGGCAGTCAGAGTGTCGGCAGGGAGTGTTCAGTACGCTGGCAGTCAGAGTGTAGGCAGGGAATGTTCAGTACACTGGCAGTCAGAGTGTAGGCAGGGAATGTTCAGTACGCTGGCAGTCAGAGTGTAGGCAGGGAGTGTTCAGTACGCTGGCAGTCAGAGTGTAGGCAGGGAGTGTTCAGTACACTGGCAGTCAGAGTGTAGGCAGGGAGTGTTCAGTACACTGGCAGTCAGAGTGTAGGCAGGGAGTGTTCAGTACGCTGGCAGTCAGAGTGTAGGCAGGGAGTGTTCAGTACACTGGCAGTCAGAGTGTAGGCAGGGAGTGTTCAGTACGCTGGCAGTCAGAGTGTAGGCAGGGAGTGTTCAGTACACTGGCAGTCAGAGTGTAGGCAGGGAGTGTTCAGTACACTGGCAGTCAGAGTGTAGGCAGGGAGTGTTCAGTACACTGGCAGAGAGAGTGTAGGCAGGGAGTGTTCAGTACACTGGCAGTCAGAGTGTAGGCAGGGAGTGTTCAGTACACTGGCAGAGAGAGTGTAGGCAGGGAGTGTTCAGTACACTGGCAGTCAGAGTGTAGGCAGGGAGTGTTCAGTACACTGGCAGAGAGAGTGTAGGCAGGGAGTGTTCAGTACACTGGCAGTCAGAGTGTAGGCAGGAAGTGTTCAGTACACTGGCAGTCAGAGTGTCGGCAGGGAGTGTTCAGTACACTGGCAGTCAGAGTGTAGGCAGGGAGTGTTCAGTACGCTGTCAGTCAGAGTGTAGGCAGGGAGTGTTCAGTACACTGGCAGTCAGAGTGTAGGCAGGGAGTGTTCAGTACACTGGCAGTCAGAGTGTAGGCAGGGAATGTTCAGTACACTGGCAGTCAGAGTGTAGGCAGGGAGTGTTCAGTACACTGGCAGTCAGAGTGTAGGCAGGGAGTGTTCAGTACACTGGCAGTCAGAGTGTAGGCAGGGAGTGTTCAGTACACTGGCAGTCAGAGTGTAGGCAGGGAATGTTCAGTACACTGGCAGTCAGAGTGTAGGCAGGGAGTGTTCAGTACGCTGTCAGTCAGAGTGTAGGCAGGGAGTGTTCAGTACACTGGCAGTCAGAGTGTAGGCAGGGAGTGTTCAGTACACTGGCAGTCAGAGTGTAGGCAGGGAATGTTCAGTACACTGGCAGTCAGAGTGTAGGCAGGGAGTGTTCAGTACGCTGTCAGTCAGAGTGTAGGCAGGGAGTGTTCAGTACACTGGCAGTCAGAGTGTAGGCAGGGAGTGTTCAGTACACTGACAGTCAGAGTGTAGACAGGGAGTGTTCAGTACACTGGCAGAGAGAGTGTAGGCAGGGAGTGTTCAGTACACTGGCAGTCAGAGTGTAGGCAGGGAGTGTTCAGTACACTGGCAGTCAGAGTGTAGGCAGGGAATGTTCAGTACACTGGCAGTCAGAGTGTAGGCAGAGAGTGTTCAGTACACTGGCAGTCAGAGTGTAGGCAGGGAGTGTTCAGTACACTGGCAGTCAGAGTGTAGGCAGAGAGTGTTCAGTACGCTGGCAGTCAGAGTGTAGGCAGGGAGTGTTCAGTACACTGGCAGTCAGAGTGTAGGCAGGGAGTGTTCAGTACGCTGGCAGTCAGAGTGTCGGCAGGGAGTGTTCAGTACACTGGCAGTCAGAGTGTAGGCAGGGAGTGTTCAGTACACTGGCAGTCAGAGTGTCGGCAGGGAGTGTTCAGTACGCTGGCAGTCAGAGTGTCGGCAGGGAGTGTTCAGTACACTGGCAGTCAGAGTGTAGGCAGGGAGTGTTCAGTACACTGGCAGTCAGAGTGTAGGTAGGGAGTGTTCAGTACACTGACAGTCAGAGTGTAGGCAGGGAGTGTTCAGTACACTGGCAGTCAGAGTGTAGGCAGGGAGTGTTCAGTACACTGGCAGTCAGAGTGTAGGCAGGGAGTGTTCAGTACACTGACAGTCAGAGTGTAGGCAGGGAGTGTTCAGTACGCTGGCAGTCAGAGTGTAGGCAGGGAGTGTTCAGTACACTGGCAGTCAGAGTGTAGGCAGGGAGTGTTCAGTACACTGGCAGTCAGAGTGTAGGCAGGGAGTGTTCAGTACGCTGGCAGTCAGAGTGTAGGCAGGGAGTGTTCAGTACACTGGCAGTCAGAGTGTAGGCAGGGAATGTTCAGTACACTGACAGTCAGAGTGTAGGCAGGGAGTGTTCAGTACACTGGCAGTCAGAGTGTAGGCAGGGAATGTTCAGTACACTGACAGTCAGAGTGTAGGCAGGGAGTGTTCAGTACACTGGCAGTCAGAGTGTAGGTAGGGAGTGTTCAGTACACTGACAGTCAGAGTGTAGGCAGGGAGTGTTCAGTACACTGGCAGTCAGAGTGTAGGCAGGGAGTGTTCAGTACACTGGCAGTCAGAGTGTAGGCAGGGAGTGTTCAGTACACTGGCAGTCAGAGTGTAGGCAGGGAGTGTTCAGTACACTGGCAGTCAGAGTGTAGGCAGGGAGTATTCAGTACACTGGCAGTCAGAGTGTAGGCAGGGAGTGTTCAGTACACTGGCAGTCAGAGTGTAGGCAGGGAGTGTTCAGTACACTGGCAGTCAGAGTGTAGGCAGGGAGTGTTCAGTACACTGGCAGTCAGAGTGTAGGCAGGGAGTGTTCAGTACACTGGCAGTCAGAGTGTAGGCAGGGAGTGTTCAGTACACTGGCAGTCAGAGTGTAGGCAGGGAGTGTTCAGTACACTGGCAGTCAGAGTGTAGGCAGGGAGTGTTCAGTACACTGGCAGTCAGAGTGTAGGCAGGGAGTGTTCAGTACACTGGCAGTCAGAGTGTAGGCAGGGAGTGTTCAGTACACTGGCAGTCAGAGTGTAGGCAGGGAGTGTTCAGTACACTGGCAGTCAGAGTGTAGGCAGGGAGTGTTCAGTACACTGGCAGTCAGAGTGTAGGCAGGGAGTGTTCAGTACACTGGCAGTCAGAGTGTAGGCAGGGAGTGTTCAGTACACTGGCAGTCAGAGTGTAGGCAGGGAGTGTTCAGTACACTGGCAGTCAGAGTGTAGGCAGGGAGTGTTCAGTACACTGGCAGTCAGAGTGTAGGCAGGGAGTGTTCAGTACACTGGCAGTCAGAGTGTAGGCAGGGAGTGTTCAGTACACTGGCAGTCAGAGTGTAGGCAGGGAGTGTTCAGTACACTGGCAGTCAGAGTGTAGGCAGGGAGTGTTCAGTACGCTGGCAGTCAGAGTGTAGGCAGGGAGTGTTCAGTACACTGGCAGTCAGAGTGTAGGAAGGGAGTGTTCAGTACACTGGCAGTCAGAGTGTCGGCAGGGAGTGTTCAGTACACTGGCAGTCAGAGTGTAGGCAGGGAGTGTTCAGTACACTGGCAGTCAGAGTGTAGGCAGGGAGTGTTCAGTACACTGGCAGTCAGAGTGTAGGCAGGGAGTGTTCAGTACACTGGCAGTCAGAGTGTAGGCAGGGAGTGTTCAGTACACTGGCAGTCAGAGTGTAGGCAGGGAGTGTTCAATACACTGGCAGTCAGAGTGTAGGTAGGGAATGTTCAGTACACTGGCAGTCAGAGTGTAGGCAGGGAGTGTTCAGTACACTGGCAGTCAGAGTGTAGGCAGGGAGTGTTCAGTACGCTGGCAGTCAGAGTGTAGGCAGGGAGTGTTCAGTACACTGGCAGTCAGAGTGTAGGCAGGGAGTGTTCAGTACGCTGGCAGTCAGAGTGTAGGCAGGGAGTGTTCAATACACTGGCAGTCAGAGTGTAGGTAGGGAATGTTCAGTACACTGGCAGTCAGAGTGTAGGCAGGGAGTGTTCAGTACACTGGCAGTCAGAGTGTAGGCAGGGAGTGTTCAGTACACTGGCAGTCAGAGTGTAGGCAGGGAGTGTTCAGTACACTGGCAGTCAGAGTGTAGGCAGGGAGTGTTCAGTACACTGGCAGTCAGAGTGTAGGCAGGGAGTGTTCAGTACACTGGCAGTCAGAGTGTAGGCAGGGAGTGTTCAGTACACTGGCAGTCAGAGTGTAGGCAGGGAGTGTTCAGTACGCTGGCAGTCAGAGTGTAGGCAGGGAGTGTTCAGTACACTGGCAGTCAGAGTGTAGGAAGGGAGTGTTCAGTACACTGGCAGTCAGAGTGTCGGCAGGGAGTGTTCAGTACACTGGCAGTCAGAGTGTAGGCAGGGAGTGTTCAGTACACTGGCAGTCAGAGTGTAGGCAGGGAGTGTTCAGTACACTGGCAGTCAGAGTGTAGGCAGGGAGTGTTCAGTACACTGGCAGTCAGAGTGTAGGCAGGGAGTGTTCAGTACACTGGCAGTCAGAGTGTAGGCAGGGAGTGTTCAATACACTGGCAGTCAGAGTGTAGGTAGGGAATGTTCAGTACACTGGCAGTCAGAGTGTAGGCAGGGAGTGTTCAGTACGCTGGCAGTCAGAGTGTAGGCAGGGAGTGTTCAGTACACTGGCAGTCAGAGTGTAGGCAGGGAGTGTTCAGTACACTGGCAGTCAGAGTGTAGGCAGGGAGTGTTCAGTACGCAGTCAGAGTGTAGGCAGGGAGTGTTCAGTACACTGGCAGTCAGAGAGAGGAGTGATAGACACAAGGACCATGCTGAGCCTGAGGAAGGTGATGAGCCTCTGGAATTGTCAATCTGGAATTGTCAAATGTTGGATGTCCAGTGGGATGCACAAGGGGATCTGGCGGAGATGGCTGAGGGTCTGCGTGTCAGGGTCTCTGTCATGGCGGGGTCCCTGCAGAGGAAGCACGCTGAGCTCTGATCTCACTGCCTCAGCCATTGAGAGAATGGTGACCCTCTTGGAAAAGCAGAATTGGGATGAGATGTTCCTGGAATTGCGGTCGGACCGGCAAGCCCTCACACACGCACTGACCTCAGGAAGTAACCGCCTGAGGAGGGGATGGATGCGGCGCTTAATCTCTCTGATAGGTCGTCACCCGTCCTCCGCTGGCGAGCAGGGAGGTGAGCACTCCCCTCACAATGGTGGACAAGCAGGCTGTCATCTCTGAGGCCCCCTCTCATGGCTGCCCAGATGAGGGTGCGGCCGCCTAAATTGGCCAACTCCCGATTTAAAATGGCGAACGGCAAAGGCTGATGGGAAAGTCAGCCAACATAGACAGAAACCAGCAGCTGCAGGTTTGCTGTGTATTTAACCCTGCAAAAGCCCAGACAGCATCAATATTTATCTTTTTTATCTAGAGGGGATGGCAGGGAAGGTAGTGCAATGTTCCTCCTGCAGAATGTTTGAGGTGAGGGACGCCGTCAGTGTCCCTGCTGATTTCACCTGTGGGAAGTGCACCCATCTCCAGCTCCTCAGAAACCGCGTTAGGGAACTGGAGCTGGAGCTGGATGAACTTCGGATCATTCGGGAGGCAGAGTTGGTCATAGATCGAAGCTTCAGGGATGTAGTTAAGATAGATGGGTGACGGTGAGAAGGGCTGGGAGGAAGCAGTCAGTACAGGGATCCCCTGTGGTCGTTCCCCTCAGTAACAAGTATACCGCTTTCGATACTGTTGGGGGGGGGGGGGTACTTACCAGGGGTAAGTCATGGGGTACAGGTCTCTGGCACAGAGTCTGTCCTTGTTGCTCAGAAGGGAAGGGGGGAGAGGAGTAGAGCATTAGTCATTCGAGACTCCATAGTTAGGGGGATAGATAGGAGATTGTGTGGGAACGAAAGAGACTCGCGGTTGGTGTGTTCCCTCCCAGGTGCCAGGGTGCGTGATGTCTCGGATCGTGTTTTTGGGATCCTTAAGGGGGAGGGGGAGCAGCCCCAAGTCGTGGTCCACATAGGTACCAACGACATAGGTAGGAAAAGGGATAGGGATGTAAGGCAGGAATTCAGGGAGCTAGGGTGGAAACTTAGATTTAGGACAAACAGAGTTATTATCTCTGGGTTGTTACCCGTGCCACGTGATAGCGAGACGAGGAATAGGGAGAGAGAGGAGTTGAACACGTGGCTACAGGGATGGTGCAGGAGGGAGGGTTTCAGATTTCTGGATAATTGTTGCTCATTCTGGGGCCGGTGGGACCTCTACAAACGGGATGGTCTACACCTGGACCAGAGGGGTACCAATATCCTGGGGGGGGGGATTTGCTGATGCTCTTCGGGAGGGTTTAAACTAGTTCAGCAGGGGCTTGGGAACCTGAATTGTAGCTCCAGTATACAGGAGGTTGAGAGTAGTGAGGTCATGAGTAAGGTTTTAAAGTTGCAGGAGTATACCGGCAGGCAGGAAGGTGGTTTAAAGTGTGTCTTCTTCAATGCCAGGAGCATCCGGAATAAGGTGGGTGAACTTGCGGCATGGGTTGCTACCTGGGACTTCGGTGTTGTGGCCATTTCGGAGACATGGATAGAGCAGGGACAGGAATGGTTGTTGCAGGTGCCGGGTTTTAGATATTTCAGGAAGCTCAGGGAAGGTGGTAAAAGAGGGGGAGGGGTGGCATTGTTAGTCAAGGACAGTATTACGGTGGCAGAAAGGACGTTTGATGAGGACTTGTCTACTGAAGTAGTATGGGCTGAGGTTGAAACAAGAAAGGAGAGGTCACCCTGTTAGGGGTTTTCTATAGGCCTCCAAATAGTTCCAGAGGTGTAGAGGAAAGGATTGCAAAGATGATTCTGGATAGGAGCGAAAGCAACAGGGTAGGTTGCTCGTTTTAGCCTTAGTTTAATTGCTCTTGTTCTGTCACCTTTGCTCTTGAGTCGCCAGGTATCTTTATGATACCGCCACGTGGTTCAAGCCCGAGTAATGATCAATAATCCAACACACCGCTTAGTAAGAGTTAAATCAACGCTCATTTATTATATACAGCAATTAATACTTATACATTAATTCTACCTCTAAGCTACTTCCTACAACTAACAGGCCAATAGTTAACTTTGGAAATGGCCCACCAGGTCAGGGAAACGAATAGCCTTTTGTATGGGCTCTGAGCCTGCGGGATTCAAAGCTGGTACAGGTCGATAGTCAGGAGTGCCTATCTCGTAGCGATCATTGGAGTAAGACTTACGTTTCTTTCGGCTGTTGTTGGAGAGAGAGTGAAGAAGGGTGCAGCCGGGAGGAGAAGGGTCGATTTGAACTTGGCCCCTATTCTTATAGTCCCCAGGGGCTTCCCGCCTCTCGGGGCGGACCTTGTACCTGGTTCCAAGTGATTGGACTTGGTCCCAATCACTTGGTTCGATTTTCCCCAATGCTGGAGCGATTCCTTGATCGAGGGGTGGCCGTTTACCTCTCTTTGTGTCAGCTCCTGCTGGCGCCGAAAAGCCTGGGTCGGCTCTGTGTTGCTAATTTGTAGCAATTGTTCCGGGGGATGGCTGATTAATATGCAGATGGCTGGGGCGTTGTGATGTTGATGGCTGCAGGTATCGGTCTGGGCTGACTTCCCCAGAGGCGAATACACTGTTTTACCTGCAGCTGTCTGTTTGAGTCCTGTTGGCTGATTTTCCCATCAGCCTCTTCTGTTCGCCATTTTAAATCGGGGTTTGGCCATTCTAATCGGGAGTTAGCCATTTTAAGCGGCTACAGTAGTTGTTATGGGGGACTTTAACTTTCCAAATATTGACTGGAAACGGCACAGTTTGAGTACTTTAGATGGGTCCGTTTTTGTCCAATGTGTGCAGGAGGGTTTCCTGACACAGTATGAAGATAGGCCAATGAGAGGCGAGGCCGTATTGGATTTGGTACTGGGTAATGAACCAGGACAGGTGTTAGATTTGGAGGTAGGTAAGCACTTTGGTGATAGTGACCACAATTCGATTACGTTTACTTTAGTGATGGAAAGGGATAGGTATATACCACAGGGCAAGAGTTATATCTGGGGGAAAGGCAATTATGATGCGATGAGGCAAGACTTAGGATGCATCGGATGGAGAGGAAAACTGCAGGGGCTGGGCACAATGGAAATGTGGAGCTTGTTCAAGGAATAGCTACTGCGTGTCCTTGATAAGTATGTACCTGTCAGGCAGGGAGGAAGTGGTCGAACAAGGGAACCGTGGTTTACTAAAGCAGTCGAAATACTTGTCAAGAGGAAGAAGGTGGCTTATGTAAAGATGAGACATGAAGGTTCAGTTAGAGCGCTCGAGAGTTACAAGTTAGCTAGGAAGGACCTAAAGAGAGAGCTAAGCAGAGCCAGGAGGGGACATGAGAAGTCTTTGGCAGGTAGGATCAAGGATAACCCTAAAGCTTTCTATACATATGTCAGGAATAAACGAATGACTAGGGTAAGAGTAGGGCCAGTCAAGGACAGTAGTGGGAAGTTGTGCTTGGAGTCCGAGGAGATAGGAGGGGTGCTAAATGAATATTTTTCGTCAGTATTCACACAGGAAAAAGACAATGTTGTCGAGGAGAATACTGAGATTCAGGCTACTAGACTAGAAGGGCTTGAGGTTCATAAGGAGGAGGTGTTAGCAATTCTGGAAAGTGTGAAAATAGATAAGTCCCCTGGGCCGGATGCGATTTATCCTAGGATGCTCTGGGAACATAGAACATAGAACATAGAACATAGAACGATACAGCGCAGTACAGGCCCTTCGGCCCACGATGTTGCACCGAAACAAAAGCCATCTAACCTACACTATGCCATTATCATCCATATGCTGATCCAATAAACTTTAAAATGCCCTCAATGTTGGCGAGTTCACTACTGTAGCAGGTAGGGCATTCCACGGCCTCACCACTCTTTGCGTAAAGAACCTACCTCTGACCTCTGTCCTATATCTATTACCCCTCAGTTTAAAGCTATGTCCCCTCATGTGATTGGGGGCGGATGTTTGAGGGCAAATCAACATCTGACATGTGGGAGGCTTTCAAGTGTCAGTTGAAAGGAATTCAGGACCAGCATGTTCCTGTGAGGATGAAGGATAAATACGGCAATTTTCGGGAACCTTGGATAACGAGAGATATTGTAGGCCTCGTCAAAAAGAAAAAGGAGGCATTTGTCAGGGCTAAAAGGCTGGGAACAGACGAAGCCTGCGTGGAATATAAGGAAAGTAGGAAGGAACTTAAGCAAGGAGTCAGGAGGGCTAGAAGGGGTCACGAAAAGTCATTGGCAAATAGGGTTAAGGAAAATCCCAAGGCTTTTTACACGTACACTAAAAAGCAAGAGGTTAGCCAGGGAAAGGGTTGGCCCACTCAAGGATAGGCAAGGGAATCTATGTGTGGAGCCAGAGGAAATGGGCGAGGTACTAAATGAATACTTTGCATCAGTATTCACCAAAGAGAAGAAATTGGTAGATGTTGAGTCTGGAGAAGGGTGTGTAGATAGCCTGGGTCACATTGAGATCCAAAAAGACGAGGTGTTGGGTGTCTTAAAAAATATTAAGGTAGATAAGTCCCCAGGGCCTGATGGGATCTACCCCAGAATACTGAAGGAGGCTAGAGAGGAAATTGCTGAGGCCTTGACAGAAATCTTTGGATCCTCACTGTCTTCAGGGGATGTCCCGGAGGACTGGAGAATAGCCAATGTTGTTCCTCTGTTTAAGAAGGGTAGCAAGGATAATCCAGGGAACTACAGGCCGGTGAGCCTTACTTCAGTGGTAGGGAAATTACTGGAGAGAATTCTTTGAGACAGGATCTACTCCCATTTGGAAGCAAATGGACGTATTAGTGAGAGGCAGCATGGTTTTGTGAAGGGGAGGTCGTGTCTCACTAACTTGATAGAGTTTTTCGAGGAGGTCACTAAGATGATTGATGCAGGTAGGGCAGTGGATGTTGTCTATATGGACTTCAGTAAGGCCTTTGACAAGGTCCCTCATGGTAGACTAGTACAAAAGGTGAAGTCACACGGGATCAGGGGTGAGCTGGCAAGGTGGATACAGAACTGGCTAGGTCATAGAAGCCAGAGAGTAGCAATGGAAGGATGCTTTTCTAATTGGAGGGCTGTGACCAGTGGTGTTCCACAGGGATCAGTGCTGGGACCTTTGCTCTTTGTAGTATATATAAATGATTTGGAGGAAAATGTAACTGGTCTGATTAGTAAGTTTGCGGACGACACAAAGGTTGGTGGAATTGCGGATAGCGATGAGGACTGTCAGAGGATACAGCAGGATTTAGATTGTTTGGAGACTTGGGCGGAGAGATGGCAGATGGAGTTTAATCCGGACAATTGTGAGGTAATGCATTTTTGGAAGGTCTAATGCAGGTAGGGAATATACAGTGAATGGTAGAACCCTCAAGAGTATTGAAAGTCAAAGAGATCTAGGAGTACAGGTCCATAGGTCATTGAAAGGGGCAACACAGGTGGAGAAGGTAGTCAAGAAGGCATACGGCATGCTTGCCTTCATTGGCTGGGGCATTGAGTATAAGAATTGGCAAGTCATGTTGCAGCTGTATAGAACCTTAGTTAGGCCACACTTGGAGTATAGTGTTCAATTCTGGTCACCACACTACCAGAAGGATGTGGAGGCTTTAGAGAGGGTGCAGAAGAGATTTACCAGAATGTTGCCTGGTATGGAGGGCATTAGCTATGAGGAGCGGTTGAATAAACTCGGTTTGTTCTCACTGGAACGAAGGAGGTTGAGGGGAGACCTGATAGAGGTCTACAAAATTATGAGGGGCATAGACAGAGTGGATAGTCAGAGGCTTTTCCTCAGGGTAGAGGGGTCAATTACAAGGGGGCATAGGTTTAAGGTGAGAGGGGCAAGGTTTAGAGTAGATGTACGAGGCAAGTTTTTTACGCAGAGGGTAGTGGGTGCCTGGAACTCGCTGCCGGAGGAGGTGGTGGAAGCAGGGACGATAGTGACATTTAAGGGGCATCTTGTTAAAATACATGAATAGGATGGGAATAGAGGGATACGGACCCAGGAAGTGTCGAAGATTGTAGTTTAGTCGGGCAGCATGGTCGGCACGGGCTTGGAGGGCCGAAGGGCCTGTTCCTGTGCTGTACATTTCTTTGTTCTTTGTTCGTGCCAGCCATTTCCATCCGCGGGAGAAGGCTCTCACTATCCACCCTATCCAACCCCTTGATCATTTTGTATGCCTCTATTAAGTCTCCTCTTAACCTTCTTCTCTCCAACGAAAACAACCTCAAGTCCATCAGCCTTTCCTCATAAGATTTTCCCTCCATACCAGGCAACATCCTGGTAAATCTCCGCTGCACCCGCTCCAAAGCCTCCACGTCCTTCCTATAATGCGGTGACCAGAACTGTACGCAATACTCCAAATGCGGCCGTACCAGAGTTCTGTACAGCTGCAACATGACCTCCTGACTCCGGAACTCAATCCCTCTACCAATAAAGGCCAACATTCCATAGGCCTTCTTCACAACCCTATCAACCTGGGTGGCAACTTTCAGGGATCTATGTACATGGACACCTAGATCCCTCTGCTCATCCACACTTCCAAGAACTTTACCATTAGCCAAATATTCCGCATTCCTGTTATTCCTTCCAAAGTGAATCACCTCACACTTCTCTACATTAAACTCCATTTGCCACCTCTCAGCCCAGCTCTGCAGCTTATCTATGTCCCTCTGTAACCTGCTACATCCTTCCACACTGTCGACAACACCACCGACTTTAGTGTCGTCTGCAAATTTACTCACCCACCCTTCTGCGCCTTCCTCTGGGTCATTGATAAAAATGACAAACAGCAACGGCCCCAGAACAGATCCTTGTGGTACTCCACTTGTGACTGTACTCCATTCTGAACATTTCCCATCAACCACCACCCTCTGTCTTCTTTCAGCTAGCCAATTTCTGATCCACATCTCTAAATCACCCTCAATCCCCAGCCTCCATATTTTCTGCAATAGCCTACCGTGGGGAACCCTATCAAACGTTTTACTGAAAACCATATACACCACATCAACTGCTCTCCCCTCGTCTACCTGTTCAGTCACCTTCTCAAAGAACTCGATAAGGTTTGTGAGGCATGACCTACCCTTCACAAAGCCATGCTGACTATCCCTGATCATATTATTCCTATCTAGATGATTATAAATCTTGTCTCTTATAATCCCCTCCAAGACTTTACCCACTACAGACGTGAGGCTCACCGGTCTATAGTTGCCGGGGTTGTCTCTACTCCCCTTCTTGAACAAAGGGACTACATTTGCTATCCTCCAGTCCTCTGGCACTATTCCTGTAGCCAATGATGACATAAAAATCAAAGCCAAAGGTCCAGCAATCTCTTCCCTGGCCTCCCAGAGAATCCCATCAGGCCCCGGGGACTTATCTGTTTTCAGCCTGTCCAGAAGCTGGGATGAGATTGCCGAGCCTTTGGCTTTGATTTTTATGTCATCTTTGTCTACAGGAATAGTGCCAGAAGACTGGAGGATAGCAAATGTTGTCCCCTTGTTCAAGAAGGGGAGTAGAGACAACCCCGGTAACTATAGACCAGTGAGCCTTACCTCTGTTGTGGGCAAAATCTTGGAAAGGTTTATAAGAGATAGGATGTATAATCATCTGGAAAGGAATAATTTGATTAGAGATAGTCAACAAGGTTTTGTGAAGGGTAGGTCGTGCCTCACAAACCTTATTGAGTTCTTTGAGAAGGTGACCAAACAGGTGGATGAGGGTAAAGCAGTTGATGTGGTGTGTATGGATTTCAGTAAAGCGTTTGATAAGGTTCCCCATGGTAGGCTACTGCAGAAAATACGGAGGCATGGAATTCAGGGTGATTTAGCAGTTTGGATCAGAAATTGGCTAGCTGGAAGAAGACAAAGGGTGGTGGTTGATGGGAAATGTTCAGACTGGAGTCCAGTTACTAGTGGTGTACCACAAGGATCTGTTTTGGGGCCACTGCTATTTGTCATTTTTATAAATGACCTGGAGGAGTGCGTAGAAGGATGGGTGAGTAAATTTTGCAGATAACACTAAAGTCGGTGGAGTTGTGGACAGTGCAGAAGGATGTTACAAGTTACAGAGGGACATCGATAAGCTGCAGCGCTGGGCTGAGAGGTGGCAAATGGAGTTTAATGCAGAAAAGTGTGAGGTGATTCATTTTGGAAGGAATAACAGGAAGACAGAGTACTGGGCTAATGGTAAGATTCTTGGCAGTGTGGATGAGCAGAGAGATCTCGGTGTCCATGTACATAGATCCCTGAAAGTTGCCACCCAGGTTGAGAGGGTTGTTAAGAAGGCGTATGGTGTGTTAGCTTTTATTGGTAGAGGGATTGAGTTTCGGAGCCATGAGGTCATGTTGCAGCTGTACAAAACTCTGGTGCGGCCGCATTACGCATCCCATAACAGCCTCCCCGAACAGGCGCCGGAATGTGGCGACTAAGGGCTTTTCACAGTAACTTCATTTGAAGCCTACTTGTGACAATAAGCGATTTTCATTCATTTCATTTTTCATTTGGAGTATTGCGTGCAATTCTGGTCGCCGCATTATAGGAAGGATGTGGAAGCATTGGAAAGGGTGCAGAGGAGATTTACCAGAATGTTGCCTGGTATGGAGGGAAAATCTTATGAGGAAAGGCTGAGGGACTTGAGGCTGTTTTCATTAGAGAGAAGAAGGTTAAGAGGTGACTTAATTGAGGCATACAAGATGATCAGAGGATTGGATAGGGTGGACAGTGAGAGCCTTTTTCCTCAGATAGTGATGTCTAGCACGAGGGGACATCACTTTAAATTGAGGGGAGATAGATATAAAACAGATTTCAGAGGTAGGTTCTTTACTCAGAGAGTAGTAAGAGTGTGGAATGCCCTGCCTGCAACAGTAGTGGACTCGCCAACACTAAGGGTATTCAAATGGTCATTGGATAGACATATGGACAATAAGGGAATAGTGTAGATGGGCTTTAGAGTGGTTTCACAGGTCGGCGCAACATCGAGGGCCGAAGGGCCTGTACTGCGCTGTAATGTTCTATGTTCTATGATACCAGCGACCATCAGCATAACAATGTAGCAGCCATCTGCATACTGATGAGCAATCCCCGGGAACAATAAGCAACATTTTGGACACACAAAGCAAAGCCAGACTCCCCGGCGCCAGCAGGAGCCAACACAAAGGAGGTGAACGAGCACTTCAAGACCGCCCATCGATCAGGGAACCGCTCCAGTATTGGAGAAATCGAACCAAGCGATTGGGAGAAAGTCCAATCACTTGGGACCAGGTACAGGGTCCGCCCCGAAAGGCGGGAAGCCCCTGGGGACTATAAGAGTTGAGCCCCAAGTTCAAATCGCTTCTCTCTCTTCGTCCTGCCCGGGTCACCCAGCAACACGAACCAACATTGACCGTGACCGGTGCAGTGACCGCCGAACGAAGTAAGTCTTAATTCAACGCTCGCTGCGAGATAGGCGCTCCGAGCTACCAGTCCGTACCAACTTCGAATCCCACAGACTCAGAACCCGAACGAAAGGCCATTTGTTCCCCTGACCTGGTGGGCCAGTCCGAAGTTAAGTATAGGCCTGTTAGTTGTAGAAGTAGCTTAGACGTAGAATTTGTGCATGAGTAGCGATTACTGTGTATAATAAATGTGCTTTGATTTGAATCTTACTAATCGGTGTATTGAGTTATTGATCATTACTCGGACTTGAACCTCGTGGCGGTATCATAAAGATACCTGGCGACTCGAGAGCAAAGGTAATAAAACAGAGCAATTGAACCAAGGAGAAAGTTAGCAACAAGGGCAGCAACTGGTCTGTCTCTGTGCCAGTCCCCGTGCCATCCTCCGAGACCCCGGCAACTGAGGAGTGTTCAGTCATGTTGCTGAGTGAACCCTTCCAGACAGAGCATGCCCAGGACCAGCTGGCCAGAGGACAACCACCAAGGTCTCCCACGCCACCAGTGTATCAATGCCAGAAACCTGCCTCTGGTGCCACCCACAGCGAGGGGGGAGGGGGTCACCTAGATGGACCACTGGCAAAGACAAACGCACGTTGCAGCGAGCAGAGCCAGCGGTTTGCACAGGGTGATTCTGATTTCCTTCCCTCTCACCGCTTTCTGCAGAATATCAAGCGGGATGTTATCGCAGACTCATCGAGTCATACAGCACAGAAACGGCCCTTCGGCCCATTGCGTCTACGTGTGTGAAAAACAACCACCTCACCATTCTAACCCCATTTCCCTGCACTTCTCCCATAACCTTCTCAGCCCTGAGATCGCAATGAACTTCTAAATACTTGTTAAATGTTCTGAGGGTCTCTGCCTCCACCCCCCTTTCAGGCAGCGAGTTCCAGACCCCCCCCCCCCCCCCCCCCCCCCCGGGTGAAAAGGTTTTCCCTCACATCCCCTCTACATCTCTGCCCCCTGGTCATTGATCCCTCCACCAAGGGGAAAAGTGTCTTCCTGACGATTCTATCTATGCCCCACTGTAACTTCATTGCAGTGTTAATGTAAGCCTACTTGTGACATTAATAAAGATCATTATTATTATGTTGGCAGAGAGGGGTGGGGGGAGGCGGGAGGGAAGATGAAATGTTTGTTACAATGAAGGACCAAGAAGTGAGAAGCTGATATAGAAAGCTCGGGACTAACAAGTGAAGTGGAGCGTTTAGGTCCCGGGTTCGATCCCGGCTCTGAGTCACTGTCCGTGTGGAGTTTGCACGTTCTCCCCGTGTCTGCGTGGGTCTCACCCCCACAACCCAAAGATGTGCAGGGTAGGTGGATTGGCCACGCTAAATTGCCCCTTAATTGGAAAAAATGAATTGAGTACTCTAAATTTATTTTAAAAATAAGAAAAGTGGAAGTTAACCCAGACAAGCCCACACTCTCTCCCGGTCCCATGTGCTCGGGCTGACTTCAATCAGAAATAATAAACACATCTTTGAATTATTGATCTTTCCGACCTGTATATTTCAAGATGTTTTAACTCTCACTCGACGATCTGTCAAAAGATTCAGGGAATATTTCATTGGGGAGGGCTGCTGACATCATTGTTGCTCAGCTTTCTGCCAGAGAGTCGAGAAAAAACAGTGTCAGAGAAATCTGAAAGATTTAATTAAAGACATGTTGAAGTTTAGCTGTCAGCTTTAACTCAGTGAATAAACCTCGCCCTGAGTCAGAAATGTCTCTGTCACATGGTCAGTACTGAGGGAGTGCTGCACATAGAACGATACAGCGCAGTACAGGCCCTTTGGCCCACGATGTTGCACCAAAACAAAAGCCATCTAACCTACACTATGCCATTATCATCCATATGTTTATCCAATAAACTTTTAAATGCCCTCAATGTTGGCGAGTTCACTACTGTAGCAGGTAGGGCATTCCACGGCCTCACCACTCTTTGCGTAAAGAACCTACCTCTGACCTCTGTCCTATATCTATTACCCCTTAGTTTAAAGCTATGTCCCCTCGTGCCAGCCATTTCCATCCGTGGGAGAAGGCTCTCACTGTCCACCCTATCTAACCCCCTGATCATTTTGTCTGCCTCTATTAAGTCTCCTCTTAACCTTCTTCTCAAAACGAAAACAACCTCAAGTCCATCAGCCTTTCCTCATAAGATTTTCCCTCCATACCAGGCAACATCCTGGTAAATCTCCTCTGCACCCGCTCCAAAGCCTCCACGTCCTTCCTATAATGCGGTGACCAGAACTGTACGCAATACTCCAAATGCGGCCGTAACAGAGCTTTGTACAGCTGCAACATGACCTCCTGACTCCGGAACTCAATCCCTCTCCCAATAAAGGCCAACACTCTATAGGCCTTCTTCACAACCCTATCAACCTGGGTGGCAACTTTCAGGGATCTATGTACATGGACACCTAGATCCCTCTGCTCATCCACACTTCCAAGAACTTTACCATTAGCCAAATATTCCGCATTCCTGTTATTTCTTCCAAAGTGAATCACCTCACACTTCTCTACATTAACCTCCATTTGCCACCTCTCAGCCCAGCTCTGCAGCTTATCTATGTCCCTCTGTAACCTGCTACATCCTTCCACACTGTCGACAACACCACCGACTTCAGTGTCGTCTGCAAATTTACTCACCCACCCTTCTGCGCCTTCCTCTAGGTCATTGATAAAAATGACAAACAGCAACGGCCCCAGAACAGATCCTTGTGGTACGCCACTTGTAACTGAACTCCATTCTGAACATTTCCCATCAACAACCACCCTCTGTCTTCTTTCAGCTAGCCAATTTCTGATCCACATCTCTAAATCACCCTCAATCCCCAGCCTCCGTATTTTCTGCAATAGCCTACCGTAGGGAACCTTATCAAACGCTTTACTGAAATCCATATACACCACATCAACTGCTCTACCCTCGTCTACCTGTTCAGTCACCTTCTCAAAGAACTCAATAAGGTTTGTGAGGCATGACCTACCCTTCACAAAGCCATGCTGACTATCCCTGATCATATTATTCCTATCTAGATGATTATAAATCTTGTCTCTTATAATCCCCTCCAAGACTTTACCCACTACAGACGTGAGGCTCACCGGCCTATAGTTGCCGGGGTTGTCTCTGCTCCCCTTTTTGAACAAAGGGACCACATTTGCTGTCCTCCAGTCCTCTGGCACTATTCCTGTAGCCAATGATGACATAAAAATCAAAGCCAAATGCTCAGCAATCTCTTCCCTGGCCTCCCAGAGAATCCTAGGATAAATCCCATCCGGCCCCGGGGACTTATCTATTTTCAGCCTGTCCAGAATTGCCAACACCTCTTTCCTACGTACCTCAATGCCATCTATTCTAATAGCCTGGGTCTCTGCATTCTCCTCCACAACATTCTCTTTTTCCTGAGTGAATACTGACGAAAAATATTCATTTAGTATCTCGCCTATCTCTTCAGACTCCACACACAACTTCCCATCCCTGTCCTTGACTGGCCCTACTCTTACCCTAGTCATTCTTTTATTCCTGACATACCTATAGAAAGCTTTTGGGTTTTCCTTGATCCTACCTGCCAAATACTTCTCATGTCCCCTCCTTGCTCGTCTTAGCTCTCTCTTTAGATCCTTCCTCGCTACCTTGTAACTATCAAGCGCCCCAACTGAAACTTCACACCTCATCTTCACATAGGCCTCCTTCTTCCTCTTAACAAGAGATTCCACTTCTTTGGTAAACCACGGTTCCCTCGCTCTTAGCCTTCCTCCCTGCCTGACCGGTACGTACTTATCAAGAACACGCAGTAGCTGATCCTTGAACAAGCTCCACTTATCCAGTGTGCCCAACACTTGCAGCGTACTTCTCCAACCTATCCCCCCCAAGTCACGTCTAATGGCATCATAATTGCCCTTCCCCCAGCTATAACTCTTGCCCTGCGGTGTATACTTATCCCTTTCCACCACTAACGTAAACGTTACCGAATTGTGGTCACTGTCCCCAAAGTGCTCTCCTACCTCCAAATCCAACACCTGGCCTGGTTCATTACCCAAAACCAAATCCAACGTGACCTCGCCTCTTGTTGGCCTGTCAACATATTGTGTCAGTACTGAGGGAGTGCCGCACTGTCAGAGGATCAGTACTTAGGGAGTGCCGCACTGTCAGAGGGTCAGTACTGAGGGAGTGCTGCACTGTCAGAGGGTCAGTACTGAGGGATTGCCGCACTGTCAGAGGGTCAGTACTGAGGGAGTGCCGCACTGTCAGAGGATCAGTACTTAGGGAGTGCCGCACTGTCAGAGGGTCAGTACTGAGGGAGTGCTGCACTGTCAGAGGGTCAGTACTGAGGGAGTGCCGCACTGTCAGAGGGTCCGTACTGGGGGAGTGCTGTACTGTCAGAGGGTCAAAGAACAAAGAACAAAGAAAAGTACAGTAAGAAGTCTTACAACACCAGGTTAAAGTCCAACAGGTTTGTTTCGATGTCACTAGCTTTCGGAGCGCTGCTCCTTCCTCAGGTGAATGAAGAGGTATGTTCCAGAAACACATATATAGACAAATTTAAAGATGCCAGACAATGCTTTGAATGCGACCATTAGCAGGTGATTAAATCTTTACAGATCCAGAGATGGGGTAACCTCAGGTTAAAGAGGTGTGAATTGTATCAAGCCAGGACAGTTGGTAGGATTTCGCAGGCCAGATGGTGGGGGATGAATGTAATGCGACATGAATCCCAGGTCCCGGTTGAGGCCGCACTCACGTGTGCAGAACTTGGCTATAAGTTTCTGCTCGGCGATTCTGCGTTGTCGCGGGTCCTGAAGGCCGCCTTGGAGAATGCTTACCCGGAGATCAGAGGCTGAATGCCCTTGACTGCTGAAGTGTTCCCCGACTGGAAGGGAACATTCCTGCCTGGTGATTGTCGCACGATGTCCATTCATTCGTTGTCGCAGCGTTTGCATGGTCTCGCCAATGTACCAAGCTTCGGGACATCCTTTCCTGCAGCGTATGAGGTGGACAATGTTGGCCGAGTCACATGAGTATGTACCGCGTACCTGGTGGGTGGTGTTCTCACGTGTAATAGTGGTATCCATGTCGATGATCTGGCACGTCTTGCAGAGATTGCCATGGCAGGGTTGTGTGGTGTCGTGGTCGCTGTTCTGAAGGCTGGGTAGTTTGCTGCAAACAATCGTTTGTTTGAGGTTGCGCGGTTGTTTGAAGGCAAGCAGTGGGGGTGTGGGGATGACCTTGGCAAGATGTTCATCTTCATCGATGACGTGTTGAAGGCTGTGAAGAAGATGTTGTAGATTGTCCGCTCCGGGTAAGTACTGGACGACGAAGGGTATTCTGTCGGTTGTGTCCCATGTTTGTCTTCTGAGGAGGTCGGTCCGGTTTTTCGCCGTGGCGCGTTGGAACTGTCGATCGATGAGTCGAGTGCCATATCCCGTTCGTACTAGGGCATCTTCCAGTGTCTGTAGATGTCTGTTACGCTCCTCCTCGTCTGAGCAGATCCTGTGTATACGGAGAGCTTGTCCATAGGGGATGACTTCTTTAATGTTTAGGGTGGAAGCTGGAGAAGTGGAGCATCGTGAGGTTATCCGTGGGCTTGCGGTAAAGCGAAGTGCTGAGGTGACCGTCCTTGATGGAGACGAGTGTGTCCAAGAATGCAACTGATTTTGGAGAGTAGTCCATGGTGAGTCTGATAGTTGGATGGAACTTTTTAATGTCATCGTGTAGTCGTTTCAGTGATTCTTCGCCGTGGGTCCAAAGGAAAAAAATGTCATCGATGTATCTGGTGTATAATGTCGGTTGAAGGTCCTGTGCGGTGAGTAGGTCCTGTTCAAACTTGTGCGTGAAGATGTTGGCGTATTGGGGTGCAAGAAAAGTACAGCACAGGAACAGACCCTTCGGCCTTCCAAGCCCGTGCCGACCATGCTGCCCGACTAAACTACAATCTTCTACACTTCCTGGGTCCGTATCCCTCTATTCCCATCCTATTCATGTATTTGTCAAGATGCCCCTTAAATGTCACGATCGCCCCTGCTTCCACCACTTCCTTCGGCAGCAAGTTCCAGGCACCCACTACCCTCTGAGTAAAAAACTTGCCTCGTACATCTCCTCTAAATCTTGCCCCTCGCACCTTAAACCTATGCCCCCGAGTAATTGACCCCTCTTCCCTGGGAGAAAGTCTCTGACTATCCACTCTGTCTGCGTTCCTCGTAATTTTGTAGACCTCTATCAGGTCTCCCCTCAACCTCCTTCGTTCCAGTGAGAACAAACCGAGTTTATTCAACATCTCCTCATAGCTAATGCCCTCCATACCAGGCAACATTCTGGTAAATCTCTTCTGCACCCTCTCTAAAGCCTCCACATCCTTCTGGTAGTGTGGCGACCAGAATTGAACACTATACTCCAAGTGTGGCCTAACTAAGGTTCTATACAGTTGCAACATGACTTGCCAATTCTTATACTCAATGCCCCGGCCAATGAAGGCAAGCATGCCGTATGCCTTCTTGACTACCTTCTCCACCTGTGTTGCCCCTTTCAGTGACCTGTGGACCTGTACTCCTAGATCGCTCAGAATTTCAATACTCTTGAGGGTTCTACCATTCACTGTATATTCCCTACCTGCATTAGACCTTCCAAAATGCATTACCTGACATTTGTCCGGATTAAACTCCATCTGCCATCTCTCCGCCCAAGTCTCCAAACAATCTAAATCCTGCTGACAGTCCTCATCGCTATCCGCAATTCCACCAACCTTTGTGTCGTCTGCAAACTTACTAATCAGACCAGTTACATTTTCCTCCAAATCATAATGTATACTACGGACAGCAAAGGTCCCAGCACTGATCCCTGCGGAACACTACATGTCACAGCCCTCCAATCAGAAAAGCACCCTTCCATTGCGACTCTGAGGGAGTGCCACACTGTCAGAGCGTCAGTCAGAAGGACAATGTTTCAGGTAAGATGCCGATCTGAGCTCTTTTCAGGTGAATATGAAGGATCCCAGGGTCAGTGTTGGTGAAGGACAGGGAAATTGACAACCAACATCAATAAAACATTATCTGGAGCGGGATTCTCCGACTCCCCGCTGGGTCGGAGAATTGCCGGGGATCGGCGAGAATCCCACCCCTGCTGGCCTCCGAATTCCCCCACCCCCCAAAAACCGGCCTGGCGTGAGTCGCGCCGCCCGCCTCGGAGAATGGCGGCGTCCGGCGCAACTCAATGGACCCCGGTGGCCGCCCCAATTCTCTGGCCCGCGATGGGCCGAAGTCCCGCCCGGCACGTCCCGCCGGCGTAAATTGGAGTTGGTCCCTTGCCGGCGGGACCTGGCGGCGCGGGCGGCCTCCGGGTTTCATGGGGGCTCGCAGGGGATCTGGCCCCGGGAGGTGCCCCCACGGTGGCCTGGCCCGCGGCCCGGGCCACCGATCCGCGGGCGGGCCTGTGCCGTGGGGGCACTCTATTCTTTCCACACCGGAGGCCGTGGTCATCCGCCATTCCCGGTGCGGAAGTGACTCCATGTGCGCATGCGCGAACCCACACTGGCCGGCGGGGCACAAACCGCTCCGCGCCGTCCTAGCCCCTGAAGGTGCGGGGGATTCTGCACCTTTGGAGCGGCCCGACGCCGGAGTGGTTCCCGCCGCTCCACTGCGCCGTTTCTGCCCGCCCCGCCGATTCCCGGGGAATCCCGCCCCTCTTTTGTCTTTGTGAGATATTTCTGTGCAAGATCCCCGACCAGATCCCAACAGTGACAAGGAGACCGGACAGAAACCCCAATATTTTATTTTCATTTTGTAAGACTGTGAAGAGCGGATACCGCAGTCCAGGAGTGAGTTCCCACAATATTGGGATTTCGTAAATTAAAACAAACTTACTCACACAATTTTACTAACTTTAACATCATAAAGACAAGTAACTTTCAATTTCCAGTTAAACAATGCCAATAACAAAAATCCTTAACTGCTATCTTTATCTCCACGCAAACAGCACCCATCTCAGGTCAAAATCCACTTGTAAATACAGTTAGCAGACTCAGGAATACTTGCTGTAAAGAGATTTCTCAGCTAAACTACTTGGAGAAAGTTGGCGCGAGTCTCTCATTGGGCGGCTGAGTGCCAACGCCGGCGTAAAAACGGGAATATTTTACTCCGGCGTCGTGCCCGTTCCGAGACCCAATTCTCCGGGCCACAGTGGGGAGCATGGCGCTGGAGCAGCCCAGCTGCCGATCCCGGCCTGAACTCGGCGCCGCGGGGTCCTCGCATGCGCAGTGGCCTTCATCCCCGCGCCGGCCCCGACTCCAAATGGCGCAGGACTACAGGAGCCAGCGCGGAGGAAAGGAGGCCCCCAGCCAGAGAGGCTGGCCAGCCGATCGGTGGTCCCCGATCGCAGGCCAGGCCACTACGGACACCCCCCCCGGGGGTCGGACCCCCCCGCCCCCTCCACAGGCTTCCCCCAGACCCCTCAATGCCGAGAGCCCGCCGGCTCAGAGGATGTTAGAACGGCGTCGGTGGGACTCGGCTTTTTGTTGACGGCCACTCGGCCTCTCCGGGCCAGGGAATCGGCGTGCCGGCCCATGCCGGCCAAGGCTGGAGAGTCGCCACATACTCCGTGCCGTGCCGACCACACCGGCCCCAGTGTCGCCGATTCTCCGCTTGGCAGAGAATTCCACCCAGAGTTCCTTCAGGAACCCGCTGCAGATTCTTGTCTGAGCCAGATTACTGGTGAATCTGCCAGCATTTCAAGGATCTGCTGTTCTATTCACAGACAGATCTTTAGGGAACCCTCTTAGGGCAACACGGTAACACAGTGGTTAGCACTGTCACTTCACAGCACCAGGGACCCAATTTCGATTCCCAGCTTGGGTCACTGTCTGTGCGGAGTCTGCATGTTCTCCCCATGTCTGCGTGGGATTCCTCCGGGTGCTCCGGTTTCCTCCCACAAGTCCCGAAAGACGGGCTGTTAGGTGAATTGGACATTCTGAATTCTCCCTCTGTGTACCCAAACAGGCGCCGGAATGTGGCGACTCAGAGATTTTCACAGTAACTTCATTGCAGTGCTAATGTAAGCCTACTTGTGACAATAATAAAGATTATTATTGTTATAAACAAAATTCCATTGGCCCAACTTCAGCAAACAATATCCATGGCTGGATTGAATTCTGATCTTACTTTTACGATGCCTTAATTGCACCTCTGTCTCCAAAAGGTCTGCTGCCTTTCAAACCAGAATTTTTTACTATGTGGCTGGAGCAGTCACACACTATCCCAGGGTGCTAACCCTTTCTATGCCAATATGTTGAACAGAATATGTCTGAAATTCCTGCATTCTTCACAGCTGCTCACAGAAATATACTTTTCACTGTACCTCGGTACACGTGCCAATAAACAAATCCGATCCAATCCAATACAAGTTGGCAAACTCGGTTCCTTCATCCCCTGAGTGATTTGACTTCTAAACGACACCATTCTCTGGACCATACTGCACATGGTGGAACCTTTAAATAAGAACAGAAATTGCTGAATGAACTCAATAGGTAGCAGTATCTGTGGAGAGGAACATAGAACATAGAACATAGAAAATACAGCACAGAACAGGCCCTTCGGCCCACGATGTTGTGCCGAACCTTTGTCCTAGATTAATCATAGATTATCATTGAATTTACAGTGCAGAAGGAGGCCATTCAGCCCTTTGAGTCTGCACCGGCTCCTGGAAAGAGCACCCTACCCAAACTCAACACCTCCACCCAACACCAAGGGCAATTTTGGACATTAAGGGCAATTTATCATTGGCCAATTCACCTAACCTGCACATCTTTGGACTGTGGGAGGAAACCGGAGCACCCGGAGGAAACCCACACAGACACGGGGAGGACGTGCAGACTCCGCACAGTGACCCAAGCCGGAATCGAACCTGGGACCCTGGAGCTGTGAAGCATTGTGCTATCCACAATGCTACTGTGCTGCCCTTAAGAACAAATAAATCTACACTATATCATTTTACCGTAATCCATGTACCTATCCAATAGCTGCTTGAAGGTCCCTAATGTTTCCGACTCAACTACTTCCACAGGCAGTGCATTCCATGCCCCCACTACTCTCTGGGTAAAGAACCTACCTCTGATATCCCTCCTATATCTTCCACCTTTCACCTTAAATTTATGTCCCCTTGTAATGGTTTGTTCCACCCGGGGAAAAAGTCTCTGACTGTCTACTCTATCTATTCCCCTGATCATCTTATAAACCTCTATCAAGTCGCCCCTCATCCTTCTCCGTTCTAATGAGAAAAGGCCTAGCACCCTCAACCTTTCCTCGTATGACCTACTCTCCATTCCAGGCAACATCCTGGTAAATCTTCTTTGCACCTTTTCCAAAGCTTCCACATCCTTCCTAAAATGAGGCGACCAGAACTGTACACAGTACACCAAATGTGGCCTTACCAAAGTTTTGTACAGCTGCATCATCACCTCACGGCTCTTAAATTCAATCCCTCTGTTAATGAACGCGAGCACACCATAGGCCTTCTTCACAGCTCTATCCACTTGAGTGGCAACTTTCAAAGATGTATGAACATAGACCCCAAGATCTCTCTGCTCCTCCACATTGCCAAGAACTCTACCGTTAACCCTGTATTCCGCATTCATATTTGTCCTTCCAAAATGGACAACCTCACACTTTTCAGGGTTAAACTCCATCTGCCACTTCTCAGCCCAGCTCTGCATCCTATCTATGTCTCTTTGCAGCCGACAACAGCCCTCCTCACTATCCACAACTCCACCAATCTTCGTATCGTCTGCAAATTTACTGACCCACCCTTCAACTCCCTCATCCAAGTCATTAATGAAAATCACAAACAGCAGAGGACCCAGAACTGATCCCTGCGGTACGCCACTGGTAACTGGGATCCAGGCTGAATATTTACCATCCACCACCACTCCATGACTTCTATCGGTTAGCCAGTTAATTATCCAACTGGCCAAATTTCCCACTATCCCATGCCTCCTTACTTTCTGCATAAGCCTACCATGGGGAACCTTATCAAATGCCTTACTAAAATCCATGTACACTACATCCACTGCTTTACCTTCATCCACATGCTTGGTCACCTCCTCAAAGAATTCAATAAGACTTGTAAGGCAAGACCTACCCCTCACAAATCCGTGCTGACTATCCCTAATCAAGCAGTGTCTTTCCAGATGCTCAGAAATCCTATCCTTAAGTACCCTTTCCATTACTTTGCCTACCACCGAAGTAAGACTAACTGGCCTGTAATTCCCAGGGTTATCCCTAGTCCCTTTTTTGAACAGGGGCACGACATTCGCCACTCTCCAATCCCCTGGTACCACCCCTGTTGACAGTGAGGACGAAAAGATCATTGCCAACGGCTCTGCAATTTCATCTCTTGCTTCCCATAGAATCCTTGGATATATCCCGTCAGGCCCGGGGGACTTGTCTATCCTCAAGTTTTTCAAAATGCCCAACACATCTTCCTTCCTAACAAGTATTTCCTCGAGCTTACCAATCTGTTTCACACTGTCCTCTCCAACAATATCGCCCCTCTCATTTGTAAATACCAAAGAAAAGTACTCGTTCAAGACCTCTCCTATCTCTTCAGACTCAATACACAATCTCCCGCTACTGTCCTTGATCGGCCTACCCTCGCTCTAGTCATTCTCATATTTCTCACATATGTGTAAAAGGCCTTGGGGTTTTCCTTGATCCTACCCGCCAAAGATTGTTCATGCCCTCTCTTAGCTCTCCTAATCCCTTTCTTCAGTTCCCTCCTGGCTATCTTGTATCCCTCCAATGCCCTGTCTGAACCTTGTTTCCTCAGCCTTACATAAGTCTCCTTTTTCCTCTTAACAAGACAGTCAACCTCTCTTGTCAACCATGGTTCCCTCACTCGACCATCTCTTCCCTGCCTGACAGGGACATACATATCAAGGACACGTAGCACCTGTTCCTTGAACAAGTTCCACATTTCACTTGTGTCCTTCCCTGACAGCCTATGTTCCCAACTTATGCACTTCAATTTTTGTCTGACAACATCGTATTTACCCGTCCCCCAATTGTAAACCTTGCCCTGTTGCACGTACCTATCCCTCTCCATTACTAAAGTGAAAGTCACAGAATTGTGGTCACTATCTCCAAAATGCTCCCCCACTAACAAATCTATCACTTGCCCTGGTTCATTACCCAGTACTAAATCCAATATTGCCCCTCCTCTGGTCGGACAATCTACATACTGTGTTAGAAAAGCTTCCTGGACACACTGCACAAACACCACCCCATCCAAACTATTTGATCTAAAGAGTTTCCACTCAATATTTGGGAAGTTAAAGTCGCCCATGACTACTACCCTATGACTTCTGCACCTTTCCAAAATCTGTTTCCCAATCTGTTCCTCCACACCTCTGCTACTATTGGGGGGCCTATAGAAAACTCCTAACAAGGTGACTGCTCCTTTCCTATTTCTGACTTCAACCCATACTACCTCATTAGGGTGATACTCCTCGAACTGCCTTTCTGCAGCTGTTATACTATCTCTAATTAACAATGCCACCGCCCCCCCCCCGCCCCGACCTCTTTTACCACCCTCCCTAATCTTATTGAAACATCTATAACCAGGGACCTCCAACAACCATTTCTGCCCCTCTTCTATCCAAGTTTCCGTGATGGCCACCACATCGTAGTCCCAAGTACCGATCCATGCCTTAAGTTCACCCACCTTATTCCTGATGCTTCTTGCGTTGAAGTATACACACTTCAACCCATCTCCGTGCCTGCAAGTACTCTCCTTTGTCAGTGTTCCCTTCCCCACTGCCTCACTACACGCTTTGGCGTCCTGAATATCGGCTACCTTAGTTGCTGGACTACAAATCCGGTTCCCATTCCCCTGCCAAATTAGTTTAAAGCCTCCCGAAGAGTACTAGAAAACCTCCCTCCCAGGATATTGGTGCCCCTCTGGTTCAGATGCAACCCGTCCTGCTTGTACAGGTCCCACCTTCCCCAGAATGCACTCCAATTATCCAAATACCTGAAGCCCTCCCTCCTACACCATTCCTGCAGCCACGTGTTCAGCTGCTCTCGCTCCCTACTCCTAGCCTCGCTATCACGTGGCACCGGCAACAAACCAGAGATGACAACTCTGTCTGTCCTGGCTTTTAACTTCCAGCCTAACTCCCTAAACTTGTTTATTACCTCCACACCCCTTTTCCTACCTGTGTCGTTGGTACCAATGTGCACCACGACTTCTGGCTGCTCCCCCTCCCCCTTAAGGATCCTGAAGACACGATCCGAGACATCCCTGGCCCTGGCACCCGGGAGGCAACATACCTTCCGGGAGTCTCGCTCGCGACCACAGAATCTCCTATCTATTCCCCTAACCATGGAATCTCCTACAACTATTGCTTTTCTATTCTCCCCCCTTCCCTTCTGAGCCCCAGAGCCAGACTCAGTGCCAGAGACCTGGCCGCTAGGGCCTTCCCCCGGTAGGTCATCCCCCCCAACAGCATCCAAAACGGTATACTTGTTTTGAAGGGGAACGGCCACGAGGGATCCCTGCACTGTCTGCCTGTTTGTTTTTTCCCCCTGACTGTAACCCAGCTATTCTTGTCCTGTACCTTGGGTGTGGTTACCTCCCTGTAACTCTTCTCAATCACCCCCTCTGCCTCCCGGATGATCCGAAGTTCATCCAGCTTCAGCTCCAGTTCCCTAACACGGTCTTTGAGGAGCTGAAGTTGGGTGCACTTCCCGCAGGTATAGTCAGCGGGGACACCGGTGGTATCCCTCACCACCCACATCCTACAGGAGGAGCATGCAACTGGCCTAGCCTCCATCCCCTCTTACCTTATAGAATATAGCTGCCGTGTAGACTAACTAGATCTCCGCCCTCCGACTCTGCTCCCAGTCAGCTACACTTTCTGTAAACTCCTGGCTCTCTTCGCACTCTTTGCGGAAATGTCGGAAACAAAATGAAAGGAGCACCTTACTCCCTCCTCACCTAACTCCCTCGGTCACCAAACTCTTACTATCGCACTCAAATGCACCAAATTCAGCACTCAGTGCAAACAAAGTCTGCACTGTAGGGGATCACTTTTATACTGTGAATCTAGCCTCTGAAAACTGGCCTAATCCAATTAACTAATTAACAAGCTCCAGCTGCAAGTGCCTACAAGTAGAAGCCTGTTTAAAGCTTATTGAAAATTCACCTTCTTCTAAACCAAACAGCAACTTTTAAGTTAATTAACTAAATAAAAGAAAGACTAAACTTTAGATAAAAATGAAGCCTTATACTCCCTCGGTCACCAAACTCTTACTATCGCACTCAAAAAGCACCAAATTCAGCACTCAGTGCAAACAACGCTGCAGAGTTCTGCAGAAGGATACAAAGAATTAACTCTGTTTCCCTCTCCACAGATGCTGCCAGACACGCTGAGTTTACCCAGAACTTTCTGCTTTTATTTCATTCTGTGTGAAGCTCTTTAATAAACCTGGTGCTGAAAGGCTCCATACAAATGTCAGCGTTTACTTTCTCTCACACTATTGTCCGTGATAAGAGCTGAATATTTACGTGTCGCTGGTTCCTGTTGGGTTGTTTATTTTTCACATCACTGTCCTGCTTTCCACTTTTCAGAATGGATAGTTTCTGTCTCCCAGAGGCTCCTTTGCTCAGGCCACACATCATTGTTGGACAGATAAAATTGACACACCGCCAGGAATTTAAAGGTTGATATCTGTCACCTCCCGACTGTCTCGATCTGCCCAGTCAACGCAGAACAATCCCCATCAATCTCTCTGCTCTTACTGGAGTCCCTCATCCCTGCTCCCATCCCAGCGAATCTCCTCCGCTCCCTCGCTGAGGCCTTGACATCCTTCCTAAAAGTCAGAGCCCAGAATTAGACACAATCCCCCAGCTAGGGTCTGAGCAGAGATTTGTGAACATTCAGCACATCCCTCTTGCTGTTGTTCTCCGTCCCTCTATTTGTAAAGTCCAGGATCCCGTGTGTTATTTGACAACCTTCTCCACGTGCCCTGCCTCCTTCAAACATTCGCTACTCGTGCAGGGTAACCAAGTTCCCACAAGAGTGATGGACTTCTATTCCCAGATATCTGTCATGGAGAAAAACTAACTGGGACTCAGGAGATTGGTGATAAGAAGAGAAGACGATCAGAAATAGGAGCTGGAGTTGGCCATTCGGCCCATCAAGCTTGCTCATCATTCAATCAAATCATGACTGATCTAAACTCGATGTGTGGGATTCTCCATTGCCCGATGCCAAAATTGTATGCGCCAATGCAGCGGAGAATCCCCGCCTGCGACCGAATGGGGGTCGTGCGATTTTTTCGACGCTCTGTCCCCTACAAATCAGCGTCATTGAGGCGCGCGCCGCACGCCATTGCGACAGCGTAAGCACGTCACTTTGCGCCCCTCCCCCGATGCTCCGCCCCCAACGGGCCGAGTTCCCGAATGCATGGGTCGCATATGGTCTGAGTTTTCGGAAACCCGGCGTGGTGCTGTGGACTGTGCTGCTGGCAGGAGGGGGGGGCTGCGGGGAGGGCAGGGGGGCCTTCGGGGAGGGCAGGGGGGGCTTCGGGGAGGGCAGGGGGGGCTGCGGGGAGGGCTGCGGGGAGGGCAGGGGGGGCTGCGGGGAGGGCAAGGGGGGCTTCGGGGAGGGCAGGGGGGGCTGCGGGGAGGGCAGGGGGGGCTGCGGGGAGGGCAGGGGGGCTGCGGGGAGGGCAGGGGGGCCTTCGGGGAGGACAGAGGGGGCTGCGGGGAGGGCAGGGGGGGCTTCGGAGAGGGCAGGAGGGGCTTCGGAGAGGGCAGGGGGGCTTCGGAGAGGGCAGGGGGGCTTCGGGGAGGGCAGGGGGGCTTCGGAGAGGGCTGGGGGGACTGGTGGGGGGGGGGGGTCTGGGGATGGTGGGGGAGGTTCAGGGGGACACTATTTGGCCGGCCAAGTCTGTGTGTAGCCGGTGCCATATTGTACGGAGCAAGCACTGCTGACCATCGCCGTGCTCATGCGCGGCCACAGACTCGGCAATTCTCCGGCCGTTTATGTCGGGAACGCCGGGAGTTTTACCCGCCGCTGCTGCTCGCCCCCCACTGGCTGGAGCACGGTGCGGGGGCGGAGCCGACCTTTTCAATGGAAAACTCAACACGTCATCCAGACATAGCCTCAAGATCGGAGAATTCAGCCTGACATTCCGGCCCCCCACCCCCGGCTCCCTGCTTTTCTTATCGAACAGAAACCTATCGAACTCTGTCTTCAATATGTTCAATGACCCAACCTCCACTGGCCTCTGGGAAACCGAGCAAGGACCCTCCCAAAGAAGGAATTCCTTCTCCTCTCCATGTTAAATTAAAGACCCCTCATTCATAAACTATTCCCTTCGATGTAGATGCCCCACAAGGGGGAATATCCTCCCAGGATATACTCATTCAACGGATCTCCAAGAGTTTAGGCCTAAGCTGCTAAAACCTCCCTCGGAAAACAAACACCTTCACCCAATAAATGAGTCGATGAACCTTCGCTGAACTGTTTCCAATAGAAGGAATTTCCTCCATTAGCGAGGAGACCAAAACTACAAAATACTCCAGGTGCCGCTCCCATTGTCTAGTGTGGTCAGAGCGTCAGTTAAACCGGGATCGCTGTAGACAGATTGGGAGATGGAGCGTCAGTTAAACCGGGATCGCGGGGAACAGATTGGGAGATGTAGCGTCAGTTAAACCGGGATCACTGGGAACAGATTGGGAGATGGAGCGTCAGTTAAACCGGGATCGCGGGGAACAGATTGGGAGATGGACCGTCAGTTAAACCGGGATCGCTGTAGACAGATTGGGAGTTGGAGCGTCAGTTAAACCGGGATCGCTGTAGACAGATTGGGAGTTGGAGCGTCAGTATAAACGGGATCGCTGGGAACAGATTGGGAGATGGAGCGTCAGTTAAACCGGGATCGCTGGGAACAGATTGGGAGATGGAGCGTCAGTTAAACCGGGATCACTGGGAACAGATTGGGAGATGGAGCGTCAGTATAAACGGGATCACTGGGAACAGATTGGGAGATGGAGCGTCAGTTAAACCGGGATCACTGGGAACAGATTGGGAGATGGAGTGTCCGTGTAACCGGGATCACTGGGAACAGATTGGGAGATGGAGCGTCAGTTAAACCAGGATCACTGGGAACAGATTGGGAGATGGAGTGTCCGTGTAACCGGGATCACTGGGAACAGATTGGGAGATGGAGCGTCAGTTAAACCGGGATCACTGGGAACAGATTGGGAGATGGAGTGTCAATTAAACCGGGATCGCGGGGAACAGATTGGGAGATGGACCGTCAGTGTAAACGGGATCACTGGGAACAGATTGGGAAATGGAACGTCAGTGTAAACGGGATCACTGGGAACAGATTGGGAGATGGAGCGTCAGTTAAACCGGGATCGCTGGGAACAGATTGGGAGATGGAGCGTCAGTGTAAACGGGATCACTGGGAACAGATTGGGAGATGGAGCGTCAGTGTAAACGGGATCACTGGGAACAGATTGGGAGATGGAGCGTCAGTTAAACCGGGATCACTGGGAACAGATTGGGAGATGGAGCGTCAGTTAAACCGGTATCACTGGGAACAGATTGGGAGATGGAGCGTCAGTTAAACCGGGATCACTGGGAACAGATTGGGAAATGGAGAGTCAGTTAAACCGGGATCACTGGGAACACATTGGGAGATGGAGCGTCAGTTAAACCGGGATCACTGGGAACACATTGGGAGATGGAGCGTCAGTTAAACCGGGATCACTGGGAACAGATTGGGAGATGGAGCGTCAGTTAAACCGACATCGCTGGGAACAGATTGGGAGATGGAGCGTCAGTTAAACCGGGATCGCTGGGAACAGATTGGGAGATGGAGCGTCAGTTAAACCGGGGTCACTGGGAACAGATTGGGAGTTGGAGCGTCAGTTAAACCGGGATCACTGGGAAGAGATTGGGAGATGGAGCGTCAGTTAAACCGGGATCACTGGGAACAGATTGGGAGATGGAGTGTCAGTTAAACCCGGATCATAGAATTGAATGGCCTCTCTCCAGTGCGGCTGCATTGATGGATTTCTAGTTGGGATAGTGATCTGAATCCCTTCCCACATTCCCCACATTTGGAGAATCCAGCCCCTTGTGTCCATTTCTGGAAAAAGAAAAGCACTGATCTCAAATCTGTTCGCTGTAAACCATTTATTAATTTCTCTTAGTGGGCTTTGATTGACAGCTTCCACAAACACAGCTGTCAGCCGTGCCCTATTCATCTCCCTTCATGGATGAGTCACTATGAAGTGCTGTAACTACAATGTTTTCAAACATCAACCACTTCAAAGAGAGTTAAGTGCTGTCAATTTGCAGCTCAGTGCTTCAAAATCACTCAAGCATGAAGGGGGGTGATTGAAATAAAATGGAGGAGAGACAAGTAGAGAGATGGAAAGAGTTCGGGAGGGAATTTCAGAGCTTCGGACACAGGCAGCTGGAGGCACGGCCACCGGTGATGGAATGTCCAATATCAGAAATGGGAATGAGAGGACCTGGAATTCATGTGGCATTACATTCATCCCCCACCATCTGGCCTGCGAAATCCTACCAACTGTCCTGGCTTGACATAATTCACACCTCTTTAACCTGGGGTTACCCCATCTCTGGATCTGTAAAGAATTAATCACCTGCTAATGCTCGTATTCCAAGCATTGCCTGGCATCTTTGAATCTGTCTATATATATGTTTTTGGAACATACCTCTTCATTCACGCTCTTTGAAGTGAGCAGCACGGTAGCATTGTGGATAGCACAATTGCTTCACAGCTCCAGGGTCCCACGTTCGATTCCGGCTTGGGTCACTGTCTGTGCGGTGTCTGCACGTCCTCCCCGTGTGTGCGTGGATTTCCTCCGGGTGCTCCGGTTTCCTCCCACCGTCCAAAGACATGCGGGTTAGGTGGATTGGCCATGATAAATTGTCCTTCGTGTCCAAAATTGTCCTTAGTGTGGGGTGGGGTTACTGGGTTATGGGGATAGGGTGGAGGTGTTGACCTTGGGTAGAGTGCTCTTTCCAAGAGCCGGTGCAGACTCGCTGGGCCGAATGGCCTCCTTCTGCACTGTAAATTCTATGATAATCTATGATTCACCTGAGGAAGGAGCAGCGCTCCGAAAGCTAGTGAAATCGAAACAAACCTGTTGGACTTTAACCTGTTGTGAGACTTCTTACTCTGAATGAGAGGAACGCAGAGGTCTCAGACAGATTGTGGGGTTTAAGGAAGTTATCGAAGTTGGGAGAAGTTAGACCATGGTGGTTCTGAACAGATGGGAGAACATTTTATTCTGTATCAGCCATGTGCTCTGCCTAAAATAGGCCTCCTCACATTCATTATTTTTTTCTTTATAAATTTAGAGTACCCAATTTTTTTTTTTCCAATTAAGGGGCAATTTAGTGTGGCCAATCCACCTAACCTGCACATGTTTGGGTGACCCCCTCCCATTCACAATAAACCTTTAAATATGTTGAGAAAGCTTCCCAGATTCCAGAAGCGCAATGAACAGATATTGCGAATGCAGTTTTGAGACATTTCTGAGAGAGGTGGCCAGCTCGTGCTGAATCACGGGTCCCACTAAAATTCATTGAAAGAGGAATAAATCTTTGAGAGATAAACACCCAGATTTATCTTCATGATGCATCAGTGATAATGGAGAATATAAGTTGATTTCCAAATCGCTAAACTCTGATTGATCTGTTCTGAAATAAACAGTAGCCATTTGTAAATGAGAAGATGTTTCTTCAATTCAGCACCAGGTATTTAACATCGATTTTAAAGATTAGAACAATTTTATACAAACAAGCTCGTGAGTCTTCCGAAGGTCAATTGAATTGGAGCGTCTGTATAATAATTCTGTTCATCTTCATACTCCAGATTATTAAACCAGTAGTTTTATGTGTGACTCTCCCACATCTCACTAATCCCGTCAGTGAAACTGCACTCACATTTCACAAATTCCACAAACCACTTCAGGTTATTGCCAGGTAGTTTGGAGACCGATGCATAAATGTTCTTCTAAAATCTGCTCATGGTACTTTACTGAAACGATCATTTTGAGATGACATTTCATTCAGAGATCTACAAATCACTCAGGTATTATGGTTGACGTGAAAGAATCTCTACAGTATCGAACGAGGCCATTCGGCACATTCTGTCTGCAGCGACTCTCCAGAAGATCACCCTGCCAAGGCCCAGCCCCCATCCTATCCATGTAACCAGTAACTCCACATAATCTCTAATAACATTCTCTCAGTACTGACCCTCTGACAGGGCACCGCTCCCTCAGTACTGACCCTCTGACAGTGCAGCACTCCCTCAGTACTGACCGTCTGACAGTGCAGCACTCCCTCAGTACTGACCCTCTGACAGTGCGGCACTCCCTCAGTACTGACCGTCTGACAGTGCAGCACTCCCTCAGTACTGACCCTCTGACAGTGCAGCACTCCCTCAGTACTGACCCTCTGACAGTGCAGCACTCCCTCAGTGCTGACCCTCTGACAGTGCAGCACTCTCTCAGTACTGACACTCTGGCAGTGCAGCACTCCCTCAGTACTGACCCTCTGACAGTGCAGCACTCCCTCAGTACTGACCCTCTGACAGTGCAGCACTCCCTCAGTGCTGACCCTCTGACAGTGCAGCAGTCTCTCAGTACTGACACTCTGACAGTGCAGCACTCCCTCAGTACTGACCCTCTGACAGTGCAGCACTCCCTCAGTACTGACCCTCTGACAGTGCAGCACTCCCTCAGTACAGACCCTCTGACAGTGCAGCACTCTCTCAGTACTGACCCTCTGACAATGTGGCACTCTCTCAGTACTGACCCTCTGACAGTGCAGCACTCCTTCAGTACTGACCCTCTGACAGTGCAGCACTCCCTCAGTACTGACCCTCTGACAGTGCAGCACTCCCTCAGTACTGATACTCTGACAGTGCAGCACTCCCTCAGTACTGACCCTCTGACAGGGCAGCACTCCCAGTACTGAACCTCTGACAGTGCAGCACTCCCTCAGTACTGACCCTCTGACAGTGCAGCACTCCCCCTGTACTGACCCTCTGACAGTGCAGCACTCCCTCAGTACTGACCCTCTGACAGTGCAGCACTCCCTCAGTACAGACCCTCTGACAGTGCAGCACTCTCTCAGTACTGACCCTCTGACAGTGCGCCACTCTCTCAGTACTGACCCTCTGACAGTGCAGCACTCCTTCAGTACTGACCCTCTGACAGTGCAGCACTCCCTCAGTACTGACCCTCTGACAGTGCAGCACTCCCTCAGTACTGATACTCTGACAGTGCAGCACTCCCTCAGTACTGACCCTCTGACAGGGCAGCACTCCCAGTACTGACCCTCTGACAGTGCAGCACTCCCTCAGTACTGACCCTCTGACAGTGCAGCACTCCCCCTGTACTGACCCTCTGACAGTGCAGCACTCCCCCTGTGCTGACCCTCTGACAGGGCAGCACTCCCTCAGTACTGACCCTCTGACAGTGCAGCGCTCCCTCAGTACTGATCCTCTGACAGTGCAGCACTCCCTCAGTACTGACCCTCTGACAGTGCGGCTCTCCCTCAGTACTGACCCTCTGACAGTGCAGCACTCCCCTGTACTGACCCTCTGACAGGGCAGCACTCCCTCAGTACTGACCCTCTGACAGTGCGGCACTCCCTCAGTACTGATCCTCTGACAGTGCAGCACTCCGTCAGTACTGACCCTCTGACAGTGCAGCACTCCCTCAGTACTGACCCTCTGACAGTGCAGCACTCCCTCAGTACTGATCCTCTGACAGTGCGGCACTCCCTCAGTACTGACCCTCTGACAGTGCAGCACTCCCTCAGTACTGACCGTCTGACAGTGCAGCACTCCCTCAGTACTGACCCTCTGACAGTGCAGCACTCCCTCAGTACTGATCCTCTGACAGTGCAGCACTCCGTCAGTACTGACCCTCTGACAGTGCAGCACTCCCTCAGTACTGAGAATCTGCTCCCGACCTAGCCACTTCCTGGCTTTCCAGATGCACGAACAGCTCCTTGAATTCCTTGAGGACCCTGTATCAGAATGGACATATGTGGAGGGTCAGTGTCACACAGTCACAATAAAAGTGAGGCAAAATAGAGTGACACGGTGGTACAGTGGTTATCACTGTTGCTTCACAGCGCCAGGGTCCCAGTTTTGATTCCCGGCTTCATAGAATCATAGAATTTACAGTGCAGAATTCAGAGGCCATTCGGCCCATCGCGTCTGCACCGGCTCTTGGAAAGAGCACCCTACCTCCACACTATCCCCTTTATCCCCGTAACCCAGCAACCCCACCCAACCTCTTTTGGACACTATGGGCAATTAATCATGGCCAATCCACCTAACCTGCACATCTTTGGACTGTGGGAGGAAATGGGAGGAAACCGGAGCACCCGGAGGAAACCCACGCAGACACAGGGAAAACGTGCAATCTCCGCACTGACAGTGACCCAAGCCGGGGATTGAACCTGGGACCCTGGTGCTAACTGTGCTAACCACTGTGCTACAGTGCTGCCCCACGTGTGCTGTGCTACCTAGCTTGGGCCACTGTCCGTGCGGAGTCTGCAAGCTCTTCCCGTGTCTGCGTGGGTTTCCTCCGGGTGCTCCGGTTTCCTCCCATAAGTCCCGAAAGACGCGCTGTTAGGTGAATTGGACATTGTGAATTCTCCCTCTGTGTACCCGAACAGGCGCCGGAATGTGGCGACTAGGGGATTTTCACAGTAACTTCATTGGAGTGTTTTTTTTTTCTTAATTTAGAGTATCCAATTCATTTATTTCTAGTTAAGGGCAATTTAGTGTGGCCAACCCACCTAGCCTGAACATCTTTGGGTTGTGGGGGTGAAACCCACGCAGACACGGGGAGAGTGTGCAAACTCCACACGGACAGTGACCCAGAGCCAGGATCGAACCTGGGACCTCGGCGCCGTGAGGCAGCAGTGCTAACCCACTGCGCCACCGTGCCATTGCAGTGTTAATGTAAGCCGACTTGTGACACTAATAACGATTATTATTATTAGAAAATCTTGCCGACTACTGGACAGAGTTCGAACACCATTGGACGGGACCAGACAAAAATGGGAGGGCGAACTGGGGACAGAGGTAGGGTGGGGACTCTGGAGCGAAGCACTGAGCAGGGTGAGCTCCACCTCCTCCTGCGCAAGGCTCAGCCTAATGCAGCTCAAAGTGATGCACAGAGCGCACCTGGCCAGAACCCGAATGAGCAGGTTCTTCCCGGAGGTGGGGGACAAATGTGAGCGGTGCCAGAGGGGCCCGGCCAACCACACCCACATGTTCTGGGCTTGCCCCAAGCTTGCTGGGTTCTGGACAGCCTTCTCCGAGGCAATGTCCAAGGTTGTGGGGGTGAGGGTGAAGCCATGCCGATTATGGCTATCTTCGGGGTATCGGAGCAGCTCGAGCCTTTGATTTCGCTGCCCTAATCGCACGCCGGAGAATCCTGCTCGGCTGGCGATCGGCAGCACCACCCACAGCTGCGGACTGGCTGGCACACCTGGTGGAATTTCTCCACCTGGAGAAGATTAAGTACGCCACCCGAGGGTCCGAGGAAAGCTTCCTGGATACTTGGGAGCAGTTCGGCGGCCTGTTCCAGGAGTAAGCCAGGGGGAAAAAAAAAGAGGAAGAACCAAAGGACTGCGCAACCGCGTGGGGGGGGGGGGGGGGGGGAGGGATATCATAGACCGATCCAGAGGGCAGCAAAATGTACGTACAGTTAGTCAAATGAAGGACAAAACAAACCTCTCTGTAAAATAAAGCAAATTAGCGCGGGCAAGAAAAATGTAATGTATATAAGTAACAACTGTTTATAAATAGGAGAAAAGCCAATAAAAAGATTTTCAAAAAGAAAAGAAAAGCTTGCCAAGTTCCCGAGCTCGGGACAAAGTTCACTCCATCAGAGACAGAAATACAGCAGAACCTGGTGTGACACAACACCGGAGACCATGTGGCCAATTGTGCCGGTGCTAACTCTTTGAAAGTGTTTTGGGTCCGGGTTTACAAAACCCCAAAGTGTTTCATGGCGTTCAACCGACCCACAGCTTTTAATAGATTGTGGTGTGGGAAGCACACAGCGTACTCTCCAGGTGTGACACAGCAGAAATGGACAAGTGGTTTTTAAAACAAAACAGTGTTGATTCTGGGAACTCAAGTTAACCTTTTAAAACAAACATTGAATATCTTAACACCCATTACTTCAAAGATAACCCCCAAAGACTACAACACTAAATAATCCTTCAAACTCTTCCTTTAAACATCCAAAAGACTTCAAACCTTCAAAAATAGGAGCACATTAGGTTACATTCAATATATTTATAGTCTTTGGATTGCAGAAATCAACAGACCAGCTCTGTGTTTCTTCCTGCAGCTCACAGCAAAACACATAGGCACTCCCAGCTGCCTCCTCAAACTGAAACTCAAAAAGCAGAAGTGAGCTCAGCTCCCCCCCACCCTCTGACATCACTTCAGTAATATGATCAGCTCCATTTCTTAAAGGTACATTGCTCAAACATCCATTTCTTAAAGGTACTCTCACATGACAAAAGACATCCATTTATTTCCCCAGATTTGAAATAATTCCTGGGAAATTATTACGGGACGTTTTCCCAAATTTGGCCACCCCTCATGGCACCTCTATTTTGTTGTTAAAAAAGAACTGGAGCTGAGCTTGGGGCGCTCCCCAAGAGGAGTAGTGGCAGTAGTGAAGAGACACCTTCCCAGCTGCTGGCCCACTGTGATCCACCCCCGCTACTCGTTCTCACCTGTGATACCTCTCCGTATGTCATCGGGGGTGGGGGTGGGGGTGGGGAGGGGGCATTGCCTACCACCAATGGGATGATGTCACAGAGCTTCCAGAACCCGTGTAGATGCGGAACACCGCCATGCCCAGACTGACAAAGAAAGTTTGTCTGTGATATACACGGGTAGAAAAATTCCACCAAAGTGTCTATGAGCGGCATTTTTTTATAATCACCGACCATTAGCCACTTCCGGGTCATTTTAAGGAGGACAAGGGAATCCCCCCCCCCCCAACCCCCCGCAGGGCCGGCCCGGATTGAGTGCTGGGGTCTATTGCTGGCGGCTTTCAGCATTGCCCAAGGCCCAGAGTCCATGCCGACTCCCTCAGTCTCGCAGCCTGTGATCCCCCACTCCCCACCAGAGCGGCGGACAATGTCGTGGTGACTTTAAATCTCTGCTGGTAACAGCCACACAGATAAGCACATGGACGCAGAAAGATTCCACATTGGTCTTGCTTCACCACATTTTACTGCATGGACGATTACAGGGGCTTCCCGCCCCCCCCCCTCCCCCAGGGGCATTTCCCCCACCCCCCCAAGGGGCATTCCCCCCCCCCCCTCTTCTGGCAGTCCTACATTTTGAAACAGCAGGAGCTGAGTTTCAAAGATGACATCCTCCTGTGGGGACCTTCTTGTCGGATGGTCTGATTTATATTGCAAGAACACTTGCAGCTAAAGCTACAAACGGTTTATTAACATTAACTGTGGGTCAAATATGTACAAAACCACAGATGAATAACAGTATTAACATGCACAAGCAACCTCTCTCCCAGCTTCCTCGGCAGTCTGAGGTCCCCTGACTCTAACACTCACTGATATACTAATGAGACTCCTAGTGGTCAGTCAATGAATTACAACACAACCATGATATCACCAGAGCAGGAATTGATCCTCCAAATCTGCATACTGGTCGCCCAGGGGTTTCTATTACCATCCTGAAACCCCAATGTTTTAGTTTATTTTAAGACTGTGCGAGAAGAAGGGTGACACGGTGGCACAGTGGTTAGCTGCCTCACAGCGCCAGGGACCCCTGTTCAATTCCAGCCTCGGGTGACTGTGTGAAGTTTGCACATTCTCCCCGCGTCTCCGGTTTCCTCCCACACGATGTGCTGTTAGGTGGATTGGCCACGCTAAATTCCTCCTTAGTTTCTAAAAGGTTAGATGGGGTTACGGGGATAGGGTGAAGGTGTGGGCTTGGGCAGGGTGCTCTTTCCTGGGGCTGGTGCAGACTCAATGGGCCAAATAGCCTCCTTCTGCTCTGTAAATTCTATGATAATTCTATGATTTTGAGAATGATTCAGTCCAGGAGAAAATAGGCCTTTGGGATTTCAAAAATGAAACTTTATTATGACTACAACATTAAACTTTTAACTTCACACCGGAAATGAACAGCTTACAATTTACATCTTAACACAACTCTACAATTTCCCATAAACAAGAAAGAAACATAAAGCTCTGAATTCACCTTAAAATTAGCAGGGCACAGAGCAATAATGACAAATCACCTCTCATTGTTCTAAACTCCGGAGAATACAGTCCCGGCCTCCTCAATCTCTCCTTATGGGTCAGACCTGGATTCCCAGCAATCAGTCTGGTGAACCTCGGTTAAACTCGCTCTGTGGCCAATACTTCCCTCATAGAACATAGAACATACAGTACAGAAGGAGGCCATTCAGCCCATCGAGTCTGCACCGACCCACTGAAGCCCTCACTTCCACCCTATCCCCGTAACCCAATAACCCCTCCTCACCTTTTTGGTCACTAGGGGCAATTTATCATGGCCAATTCACCTAACCTGCACATCTTTGGACTGTGGGAAGAAACCGGAGCACCCGGAGGAAACCCACGCAGACACGGGGAGAACGTGCAGACGCCGCACAGACAGTGACCCAAGCCGGAATCGAACCTGGGACCCTGGCGCTGTGAAGCCACAGTGCTAGCCACTTGTCCTACTGTGCTGCCCCCTTAGAAAAGGAGTCCAAACATGTGCTCACTGCTCCAGGTGTGGTCTCACCAAGGCTCTATGCACCTGAACAAGACTTCCTTATTGCTGTGCTGAAGTCTTCTTTCGATAAACGCCAGCCTACTTGTTCTTGTATCCGCATGTCAGCTATCAGTGACTTTTGAACAAGGACACCCAGGCCCTTTTGGACAGCAACATTTCCCATCCTCTCCCCAGTGAAGGAATATTCCACATTTCTCTTTTTCCTATCAAAGTGAAGAGCTTCACATTTTTTCCACATTGTATTCTATCCAGATGTTCCCACCACTCACAAGGCATCTCCAATAATGGCCCTAGGCTTCAGAAATTAGATTAAGGAAGTTCTCTGACTCACCAGCTTCAGCTGAGTCTATAAACTCCTACTTTAAAGATGCAATCAAAATTCACCCTGTGAAAAGGAGCAACGTTTAGTTCATTGCTAAATGAAAGAACAAAGTAGACTTTAGAATGAGTTCCGTGCCTGAGGGCGAGAGGCTGTGCAATGAGGTGATGTGCAGAGACTGTGGGAGACAGTGTGTCTGTTGTCTGACCTCTCTCTCATCTACTCTATAAATGTCCTATCATATCTCCCTGGACTGTGCTGACTGTTTGCACACGTGGGGCTCTGTCTGGTTAATGGGACGGTGAGTACTTTTGCTGAGAAAGTGTGCTGCCTCTGCAGACAGAGTTACAAGGTGTGTAACGTGAGAACAGGTCCACGCGTCTTTCCTTGGCAGCCGCCTTGCCTTTTGTCCAATAACTTTAATAAAAGATATTTTAATGCACATTACCTTTCAGCTGTTCAGTAATTCAAAGAGTGAAGTTGTATTCTGATTTCTGGATTATTGGATTCCTGCGACATGTGATATTAACTAAAGCTCGGGTGAGTTACAGTTTGTTCCAGGGTGACCCGCCAGGTTTTGCAATGTCCTTTGTCTGATCTTGATCAGTTGAAGATTTCAGACAGAGGGTCTGGGAAGAAGGGGAGTTTCAGGGTGTTGCCTGGGTAACTGGAACTGACGGTTTACTGGGGTTTGGGGGAAAGAGTCCCCACCGCTTTCTTTGTGGGGATTGTTCAGCCTCTCGGCACACAGTGACCCAGAACCCTTTGGGAAATGGACGTTGCTTTGGGATTGTCCAGAACACAGAGAAATCTCACTCCATCGATTTCTGTTTTTCACAATAAATCCTTTCCTCATTTCACTTGTAACCGTGATAATCTGCAATAAAAACAGAAAATGCTGGAAAAACTCATCTGGCCTGGAATATCTGAGCAGGGAGAAACAGAGAGAATGTTTTGAGTCCAATATGATTCTTCTTCAGAACCAGCACTAATTAATTTCACAAACAATTTGTTTTAATTTGAGCACAGATTGTGTGATGCCCCATGTGGTGGAAAAGTCCTGAAAGACCAAAATGGACTGGGGAATATCTGAAAGAGATTCATTGTTTTAGTCATAGTCACCAAAATCCACAGAAGCCCCTTCGCACCATCACATTCGCACCGGTCAAAACACCCGCCTAACTTATTCTAACCCATTTGCCAGCACTTGGCCCTCGAATGTTATGACGTGCCAAGCGCTCATTCAGGCCCTTTTTAAAGGATGTGAGGCAACCCGCCTCTACTGCCCTCCCGGGCAGCGCGTTCCAGACCCTCACCACCCTCTAGGTAAAAAGACTTTTCCTCAAATCCCCCCTCACCTTGTGTCCCCTTGTAAGTGACCCTTCAACTAAGGGGAACAGCTGCTCCCGATCCACCCTGTCCATACCCCTCATAATGTTTTTTAAAATTCATTTAGAATACCCAATTCATTTTTTCCAATTAAGGGGCAATTTAGTGTGGCCAATCCACCTACCCTGCACATCTTTGGGTTGTGGGGGCGAAACCCACGCAGACACGGGGAGAATGTGCAAACTCCACACGGACAGTGACCCAGAGCCGGGATCGAACCTGGGACCTCGGCGCCGTGAGGCTGCAGTGCTAACCACTGCGCCACCGTGCTACTTCTCCCCTCCTAGTCATGAAAAGTCATTGGCCAGCAGGATTACGGAAAATCCCAAGGCTTATTATACAAATATAAAAAGCAAGAGGACAGTCAGGGAGAGGGCTGGCCCACTCAAGGACAGGGGAGGGAATCTATGTTTTTTACACAGAGGGTAGTGGGTGTCTGGAACTCGCTGCCGGAGGAGGTGGTGGAAGCAGGGACGATAGTGACGTTTAAGAGGCGACTTGACAAATACATGAATAGGATGGGAATAGAGGGATATTGTCCCGGGAAAGGTAGGGGTTTTTAGTTCAGACAGACAGCATGGTTGGCACGGGCTTGGAGGGTCGAAGGGCCTGCTCCTGTGCTGTAATTTTCTTTGTTCTTTGTTCTTGTTCGCCTCGATCAGGTCTACTCTGCTGCAACGAAAGCAACCCAAGTCTATCCAACATAACTTAAAGGTTCCATCCCAGGCAACATCCTGGTGGCTTTTAAAGAAGGCAAATCCACATGGGATACTGGGAAATGTGATAAGGTGGATTCGTAATTGGCTTGGTTGCCGGAGACAGAGGGTGATGACAGACGGCTGCTTTAGTGACTGGCAGCCAGTGAGCAGGGGCGAACCACAGGGATCCGTGCTGGGGCCCCTATTCACCATGTATATAAACAACATAGATGACTATGTGGGGGTGGATCAGTGAGCGTGCGGATGACACAAAGATTGGCCAGGTGGTTAACTGAGTTTTTAAAAAAATTTATTCATGTCCATTTACTGTCCATCCTTAATTGTCCTTGAGGGGCAGCTAATCACATTGCTGTGGGTCTGGACTCACGTGTAGGCCAGACCGGGTAAGGACGGCAGATTTCCTTCCCTAAAGGACATTAGTGACCCAGGTGGGTTTTTACAACAATTGACAACCCGACATTCCCGTACCAGCCTTCCCGAACAGGCGCCGGAATGTGGCGACTAGGGGCTTTTCACAGTAACTTCATTGAAGCCTACTTGTGACAATAAGCGATTTTCATTTCATTCAATGGTTTCATGGTCATCATTCGACTTTTAATTCCAGATTTTTATTGAATTCAAATTTCTGCAGAGGTGGGATTGGAACCTGGGAGCCCAGAGCCCGCGAGGTCTCTGGATTCCTGGTCCAGTGACAATGCCACCAAACCACTGGGTTCCCAGGTATCTGCTGCTCTTGTCCTCGATGGGAGTGGGTTTGGAAGGTGCTGCCTGAGGAACCTCAGTGAGCTGCTTGGTGAGATCGCAGAGCTGATGCTGAATGTGAGACAAACCCAACTGTACCACACAGGGTACATACTTCACACAAACCGACAATTCAACAGCAGCTGATATCGGGAAGTGATATTTGAGCCAATGATCACTAAAAACCTGAATCTTTCTGGATGGAGTGGAGATTCTGGAGAATTAAGAGCTTGGTTTTGGAATCAATCTCTTGTCAGGAATCAAACATCAGTCTTCACTGTTGACCTTTTACACATCTGAGATTGGCAACATTAACTCAAAGAAAAATCTCCATTCATTGGTTTAAAGGCTTGTGTGAAGTCAGCTTTTCATATGCAAAACGGAAGCCTTTCCCTATCACTGAGCTGGGAATTCACTGTCAATATCTTCCTGTCATTTCACTCTGAGAAATTGACACTGAGATAGCGACTGAGTGGGGAGAGCTTCCACAGCCCAGGAAGATGTGACATGACCTTTCACTTCATTCCCAAAGCTGCAGATGGTTAGAGCGGAAATCAAACACGACGACGATGGAGAGATTCAGCAGCTCAGGAGGCAGCTGGAGAGAGGGAAACACAGAGCTCAGGGGCAAGGTCACAGTGCTTGTAATAACCCCCACAAGCTCCACGGGGGTACCCGAATCGATCTCCCTGTGGGACTGGTGGAATATGAGCTTCTTGCTCGTAGCTGGAGGCCTGTCCAGCTGGGGCTTGTTACCAGGTTCAAACCGGCCCGGACAGGGACCAGCGTTGTGGTTATCCCGAATCGGACTTATTGTGTGGGTGTTGCCATAGCGGCTGCTCTCTTCCACTCGAGTAAACGTGCGTTTACTTACTGACAAGGGTCTCCTGAGACCTCATACTGGCGACAAGGTCAAAACAACAACTGTGATTTTGGACAGCCCAGCTGCCTGGAATATTGCCGGAATATCACCGTGAATGTCGACGTCTTACACGTGGCCCAGCCAGAGGAGGACGACCTGATGCAGCTGAATTACATCACAGCCCCTAAAAAGGCACCGATTCGGATTAGACGTCAGGTCAACAGTCACCCCCTGGTAATGGAGATCGACACAATAAATCTACAAACGCCATCGCACAGGCATCCTGCCCTTGGGCGGGCGACATACCAGGGAGTCGTTGAGCATCATCAGGACCACAGTGACCACCGGTCATCCACGTACAGCAGCCAGTCTGGCTTCCTCTGGGGGGCCCAACCTCTTGGGCCGCGACTGGCCATGAACACTTCGCCTGGACTGGCAGCAAATTGCCCAGATGCGAACCGGCAGCCTGCACGAAATCATCTGGAAACATCCGGAGGTTTACCAAGAGGGCCTGGGAAAAGGTAAAGGGACCAGGGAGAGAATGTATGTTGACCTGAAAACCCAACCACAAAACTCCCCACACACACTCATCCCAGACAACACACTCCCCACACACACTCATCCCAGACAACACACTCCCCACACACACTCATCCCAGACAACACACTCCCCACACACACTCATCCCAGACAACACACTCCCCACACACACTCATCCCAGACAACACACTCCCCACACACTCAACCCAGACAACACACTCCCCACACACACTCATCCCAGACAACACACTCCCCACACACACTCATCCCAGACAACACACTCGCCACACACACCATCCCAGACAACACTCTCCCCACACACACTCATCCCAGCCAACACACTCCCCATACACACTCCCCACACACACTCCCCACACACACTCATCCCAGACAACACACTCCCCACACACACTCATCCCAGACAACACACTCGCCACACACACCTTCCCAGACAACACTCTCCCCACACACACTCATCCCAGACAACACACTCCCCATACACACTCATCCCAGACAACACACTCCCCACACACTCAACCCAGACAACACACTCCCCACACACACTCATCCCAGACAACACACTCCCCACACACACTCCCCACACACACTCATCCCAGACAACACACTCCCCACACACACTCCCCACACACACTCCCCACACACACTCATCCCAGACAACACACTCCCCACACACACTCATCCCAGACAACACACTCCCCACACACTCAACCCAGACAACACACTCCCCACACACACTCATCCCAGACAACACACTCCCCACACACACTCCCCACACACACTGATCCCAGACAACACACTTCCCACACACACTCATCCCAGACAACACACTCCCCACACACACTCATCCCAGACAACACACTCCCCACACACACTCACCCCAGCCAACACACTCCCCACACACACTCATCCCAGACAACACACTCCCCACACACACTCAACACAGACAACACACTCCCCATACACACTCCCCACACACACTCCCCACACACACTCATCCCAGCTGCGCTCCCCACACACTCATCCCAGACAACAAACTCCCTACACACACTCATCCCAGCCACCACACTCCCCACACACACTCATCCCAGCCAACACACTCCCCACACACACTCCCCACACACACTCATCCCAGACAACACACTCCCCACACACACTCAACCCAGACAACACACTCCCCACACACACTCCCCACACACACTCATCCCAGACAACACACTCCCCACACACACTCATCCCAGACAACACACTCCCCACACACACTCATCCCAGACAACACACTCCCCACACACACTCATCCCAGACAACACTCTCCCCACACACACTCAACCCAGACAACACACTCCCCACACACACTCATCCCAGACAACACACTCCCCACACACACTCATCCCAGCCAACACACTTCCCACACACACTCATCCCAGCCAACACACTCCCCACACACACTCATCCCAGACAACACACTCCCCACACACACTCATCCCAGACAACACACTCCCCACACACACTCATCCCAGACAACACACTCCCCACACACACTCATCCCAGACAACACACTCCCCACACACACTCATCCCAGACAACACACTCCCCACACACACTCATCCCAGACAACACTCTCCCCACACACACTCAACCCAGACAACACACTCCCCACACACACTCATCCCAGACAACACACTCCCCCCACACACTCATCCCAGCCAACACACTCCCCACACACACCATCCCAGACAACACAATCCCCACACACACTCATCCCAGACAACACACTCCCCACACACACCATCCCAGACAACACACTCCCCACACACACTCATCCCAGACAACACACTCCCAACACACACTCCTCCCAGACAACACACTCCCCACACACACTCATCCCAGACAACACACTCCCCACACACACTCATCCCAGACAACACACTCCCCACACACACTCATCCCAGACAACACACTCGCCACACACACCATCCCAGACAACACTCTCCCCACACACACTCATCCCAGCCAACACACTCCCCATACACACTCCCCACACACACTCCCCACACACACTCATCCCAGACAACACACTCCCCACACACACTCATCCCAGACAACACACTCGCCACACACACCATCCCAGACAACACTCTCCCCACACACACTCATCCCAGACAACACACTCCCCATACACACTCATCCCAGACAACACACTCCCCACACACTCAACCCAGACAACACACTCCCCACACACACTCATCCCAGACAACACACTCCCCACACACACTCCCCACACACACTCATCCCAGACAACACACTCCCCACACACACTCCCCACACACACTCCCCACACACACTCATCCCAGACAACACACTCCCCACACACACTCATCCCAGACAACACACTCCCCACACACTCAACCCAGACAACACACTCCCCACACACACTCATCCCAGACAACACACTCCCCACACACACTCCCCACACACACTCATCCCAGACAACACACTTCCCACACACACTCATCCCAGACAACACACTCCCCACACACACTCATCCCAGACAACACACTCCCCACACACACTCACCCCAGCCAACACACTCCCCACACACACTCATCCCAGACAACACACTCCCCACACACACTCAACACAGACAACACACTCCCCATACACACTCCCCACACACACTCCCCACACACACTCATCCCAGCTGCGCTCCCCACACACTCATCCCAGACAACAAACTCCCTACACACACTCATCCCAGCCACCACACTCCCCACACACACTCATCCCAGCCAACACACTCCCCACACACACTCCCCACACACACTCATCCCAGACAACACACTCCCCACACACACTCAACCCAGACAACACACTCCCCACACACACTCCCCACACACACTCATCCCAGACAACACACTCCCCACACACACTCATCCCAGACAACACACTCCCCACACACACTCATCCCAGACAACACACTCCCCACACACACTCATCCCAGACAACACACTCCCCACACACACTCATCCCAGACAACACACTCCCCACACACTCAACCCAGACAACACACTCCCCACACACACTCATCCCAGACAACACACTCCCCACACACACTCATCCCAGACAACACGCTCGCCACACACACCATCCCAGACAACACTCTCCCCACACACACTCATCCCAGCCAACACACTCCCCATACACACTCCCCACACACACTCCCCACACACACTCATCCCAGACAACACACTCCCCACACACACTCATCCCAGACAACACACTCGCCACACACACCATCCCAGACAACACTCTCCCCACACACACTCATCCCAGACAACACACTCCCCATACACACTCATCCCAGACAACACACTCCCCACACACTCAACCCAGACAACACACTCCCCACACACACTCATCCCAGACAACACACTCCCCACACACACTCCCCACACACACTCATCCCAGACAACACACTCCCCACACACACTCCCCACACACACTCCCCACACACACTCATCCCAGACAACACACTCCCCACACACACTCATCCCAGACAACACACTCCCCACACACTCAACCCAGACAACACACTCCCCACACACACTCATCCCAGACAACACACTCCCCACACACACTCCCCACACACACTCATCCCAGACAACACACTTCCCACACACACTCATCCCAGACAACACACTCCCCACACACACTCATCCCAGACAACACACTCCCCACACACACTCACCCCAGCCAACACACTCCCCACACACACTCATCCCAGACAACACACTCCCCACACACACTCAACACAGACAACACACTCCCCATACACACTCCCCACACACACTCCCCACACACACTCATCCCAGCTGCGCTCCCCACACACTCATCCCAGACAACAAACTCCCTACACACACTCATCCCAGCCACCACACTCCCCACACACACTCATCCCAGCCAACACACTCCCCACACACACTCCCCACACACACTCATCCCAGACAACACACTCCCCACACACACTCAACCCAGACAACACACTCCCCACACACACTCCCCAAACACACTCATCCCAGACAACACACTCCCCACACACACTCATCCCAGACAACACACTCCCCACACACACTCATCCCAGACAACACACTCCCCACACACACTCATCCCAGACAACACTCTCCCCACACACACTCAACCCAGACAACACACTCCCCACACACACTCATCCCAGACAACACACTCCCCACACACACTCATCCCAGCCAACACACTTCCCACACACACTCATCCCAGCCAACACACTCCCCACACACACTCATCCCAGACAACACACTCCCCACACACACTCATCCCAGACAACACACTCCCCACACACACTCATCCCAGACAACACACTCCCCACACACACTCATCCCAGACAACACACTCGCCACACACACCATCCCAGACAACACTCTCCCCACACACACTCATCCCAGCCAACACACTCCCCATACACACTCCCCACACACACTCCCCACACACACTCATCCCAGACAACACACTCCCCACACACACTCATCCCAGACAACACACTCGCCACACACACCATCCCAGACAACACTCTCCCCACACACACTCATCCCAGACAACACACTCCCCATACACACTCATCCCAGACAACACACTCCCCACACACTCAACCCAGACAACACACTCCCCACACACACTCATCCCAGACAACACACTCCCCACACACACTCCCCACACACACTCATCCCAGACAACACACTCCCCACACACACTCCCCACACACACTCCCCACACACACTCATCCCAGACAACACACTCCCCACACACACTCATCCCAGACAACACACTCCCCACACACTCAACCCAGACAACACACTCCCCACACACACTCATCCCAGACAACACACTCCCCACACACACTCCCCACACACACTCATCCCAGACAACACACTTCCCACACACACTCATCCCAGACAACACACTCCCCACACACACTCATCCCAGACAACACACTCCCCACACACACTCACCCCAGCCAACACACTCCCCACACACACTCATCCCAGACAACACACTCCCCACACACACTCAACACAGACAACACACTCCCCATACACACTCCCCACACACACTCCCCACACACACTCATCCCAGCTGCGCTCCCCACACACTCATCCCAGACAACAAACTCCCTACACACACTCATCCCAGCCACCACACTCCCCACACACACTCATCCCAGCCAACACACTCCCCACACACACTCCCCACACACACTCATCCCAGACAACACACTCCCCACACACACTCAACCCAGACAACACACTCCCCACACACACTCCCCACACACACTCATCCCAGACAACACACTCCCCACACACACTCATCCCAGACAACACACTCCCCACACACACTCATCCCAGACAACACACTCCCCACACACACTCATCCCAGACAACACACTCCCCACACACACTCATCCCAGACAACACACTCCCCACACACTCAACCCAGACAACACACTCCCCACACACACTCATCCCAGACAACACACTCCCCACACACACTCATCCCAGACAACACGCTCGCCACACACACCATCCCAGACAACACTCTCCCCACACACACTCATCCCAGCCAACACACTCCCCATACACACTCCCCACACACACTCCCCACACACACTCATCCCAGACAACACACTCCCCACACACACTCATCCCAGACAACACACTCGCCACACACACCATCCCAGACAACACTCTCCCCACACACACTCATCCCAGACAACACACTCCCCATACACACTCATCCCAGACAACACACTCCCCACACACTCAACCCAGACAACACACTCCCCACACACACTCATCCCAGACAACACACTCCCCACACACACTCCCCACACACACTCATCCCAGACAACACACTCCCCACACACACTCCCCACACACACTCCCCACACACACTCATCCCAGACAACACACTCCCCACACACACTCATCCCAGACAACACACTCCCCACACACTCAACCCAGACAACACACTCCCCACACACACTCATCCCAGACAACACACTCCCCACACACACTCCCCACACACACTCATCCCAGACAACACACTTCCCACACACACTCATCCCAGACAACACACTCCCCACACACACTCATCCCAGACAACACACTCCCCACACACACTCACCCCAGCCAACACACTCCCCACACACACTCATCCCAGACAACACACTCCCCACACACACTCAACACAGACAACACACTCCCCATACACACTCCCCACACACACTCCCCACACACACTCATCCCAGCTGCGCTCCCCACACACTCATCCCAGACAACAAACTCCCTACACACACTCATCCCAGCCACCACACTCCCCACACACACTCATCCCAGCCAACACACTCCCCACACACACTCCCCACACACACTCATCCCAGACAACACACTCCCCACACACACTCAACCCAGACAACACACTCCCCACACACACTCCCCAAACACACTCATCCCAGACAACACACTCCCCACACACACTCATCCCAGACAACACACTCCCCACACACACTCATCCCAGACAACACACTCCCCACACACACTCATCCCAGACAACACTCTCCCCACACACACTCAACCCAGACAACACACTCCCCACACACACTCATCCCAGACAACACACTCCCCACACACACTCATCCCAGCCAACACACTTCCCACACACACTCATCCCAGCCAACACACTCCCCACACACACTCATCCCAGACAACACACTCCCCACACACACTCATCCCAGACAACACACTCCCCACACACACTCATCCCAGACAACACACTCCCCACACACACTCATCCCAGACAACACACTCCCCACACACACTCATCCCAGACAACACACTCCCCACACACACTCATCCCAGACAACACACTCCCCACACACACTCATCCCAGACAACACTCTCCCCACACACACTCAACCCAGACAACACACTCCCCACACACACTCATCCCAGACAACACACTCCCCCCACACACTCATCCCAGCCAACACACTCCCCACACACACCATCCCAGACAACACAATCCCCACACACACTCATCCCAGACAACACACTCCCCACACACACCATCCCAGACAACACACTCCCCACACACACTCATCCCAGACAACACACTCCCAACACACACTCCTCCCAGACAACACACTCCCCACACACACTCATCCCAGACAACACACTCCCCCCACACACTCATCCCAGACAACACACTCCCCACACACACTCATCCCAGACAACACACTCGCCACACACACCATCCCAGACAACACTCTCCCCACACACACTCATCCCAGCCAACACACTCCCCATACACACTCCCCACACACACTCCCCACACACACTCATCCCAGACAACACACTCCCCACACACACTCATCCCAGACAACACACTCGCCACACACACCATCCCAGACAACACTCTCCCCACACACACTCATCCCAGACAACACACTCCCCATACACACTCATCCCAGACAACACACTCCCCACACACTCAACCCAGACAACACACTCCCCACACACACTCATCCCAGACAACACACTCCCCACACACACTCCCCACACACACTCATCCCAGACAACACACTCCCCACACACACTCCCCACACACACTCCCCACACACACTCATCCCAGACAACACACTCCCCACACACACTCATCCCAGACAACACACTCCCCACACACTCAACCCAGACAACACACTCCCCACACACACTCATCCCAGACAACACACTCCCCACACACACTCCCCACACACACTCATCCCAGACAACACACTTCCCACACACACTCATCCCAGACAACACACTCCCCACACACACTCATCCCAGACAACACACTCCCCACACACACTCACCCCAGCCAACACACTCCCCACACACACTCATCCCAGACAACACACTCCCCACACACACTCAACACAGACAACACACTCCCCATACACACTCCCCACACACACTCCCCACACACACTCATCCCAGCTGCGCTCCCCACACACTCATCCCAGACAACAAACTCCCTACACACACTCATCCCAGCCACCACACTCCCCACACACACTCATCCCAGCCAACACACTCCCCACACACACTCCCCACACACACTCATCCCAGACAACACACTCCCCACACACACTCAACCCAGACAACACACTCCCCACACACACTCATCCCAGACAACACACTCCCCACACACACTCCCCACACACACTCATCCCAGACAACACACTTCCCACACACACTCATCCCAGACAACACACTCCCCACACACACTCATCCCAGACAACACACTCCCCACACACACTCACCCCAGCCAACACACTCCCCACACACACTCATCCCAGACAACACACTCCCCACACACACTCAACACAGACAACACACTCCCCATACACACTCCCCACACACACTCCCCACACACACTCATCCCAGCTGCGCTCCCCACACACTCATCCCAGACAACAAACTCCCTACACACACTCATCCCAGCCACCACACTCCCCACACACACTCATCCCAGCCAACACACTCCCCACACACACTCCCCACACACACTCATCCCAGACAACACACTCCCCACACACACTCAACCCAGACAACACACTCCCCACACACACTCCCCACACACACTCATCCCAGACAACACACTCCCCACACACACTCATCCCAGACAACACACTCCCCACACACACTCATCCCAGACAACACACTCCCCACACACACTCATCCCAGACAACACACTCCCCACACACACTCATCCCAGACAACACACTCCCCACACACTCAACCCAGACAACACACTCCCCACACACACTCATCCCAGACAACACACTCCCCACACACACTCATCCCAGACAACACGCTCGCCACACACACCATCCCAGACAACACTCTCCCCACACACACTCATCCCAGCCAACACACTCCCCATACACACTCCCCACACACACTCCCCACACACACTCATCCCAGACAACACACTCCCCACACACACTCATCCCAGACAACACACTCGCCACACACACCATCCCAGACAACACTCTCCCCACACACACTCATCCCAGACAACACACTCCCCATACACACTCATCCCAGACAACACACTCCCCACACACTCAACCCAGACAACACACTCCCCACACACACTCATCCCAGACAACACACTCCCCACACACACTCCCCACACACACTCATCCCAGACAACACACTCCCCACACACACTCCCCACACACACTCCCCACACACACTCATCCCAGACAACACACTCCCCACACACACTCATCCCAGACAACACACTCCCCACACACTCAACCCAGACAACACACTCCCCACACACACTCATCCCAGACAACACACTCCCCACACACACTCAACACAGACAACACACTCCCCATACACACTCCCCACACACACTCCCCACACACACTCATCCCAGCTGCGCTCCCCACACACTCATCCCAGACAACAAACTCCCTACACACACTCATCCCAGCCACCACACTCCCCACACACACTCATCCCAGCCAACACACTCCCCACACACACTCCCCACACACACTCATCCCAGACAACACACTCCCCACACACACTCAACCCAGACAACACACTCCCCACACACACTCCCCACACACACTCATCCCAGACAACACACTCCCCACACACACTCATCCCAGACAACACACTCCCCACACACACTCATCCCAGACAACACACTCCCCACACACACTCATCCCAGACAACACACTCCCCACACACACTCATCCCAGACAACACACTCCCCACACACTCAACCCAGACAACACACTCCCCACACACACTCATCCCAGACAACACACTCCCCACACACACTCATCCCAGACAACACGCTCGCCACACACACCATCCCAGACAACACTCTCCCCACACACACTCATCCCAGCCAACACACTCCCCATACACACTCCCCACACACACTCCCCACACACACTCATCCCAGACAACACACTCCCCACACACACTCATCCCAGACAACACACTCGCCACACACACCATCCCAGACAACACTCTCCCCACACACACTCATCCCAGACAACACACTCCCCATACACACTCATCCCAGACAACACACTCCCCACACACTCAACCCAGACAACACACTCCCCACACACACTCATCCCAGACAACACACTCCCCACACACACTCCCCACACACACTCATCCCAGACAACACACTCCCCACACACACTCCCCACACACACTCCCCACACACACTCATCCCAGACAACACACTCCCCACACACACTCATCCCAGACAACACACTCCCCACACACTCAACCCAGACAACACACTCCCCACACACACTCATCCCAGACAACACACTCCCCACACACACTCCCCACACACACTCATCCCAGACAACACACTTCCCACACACACTCATCCCAGACAACACACTCCCCACACACACTCATCCCAGACAACACACTCCCCACACACACTCACCCCAGCCAACACACTCCCCACACACACTCATCCCAGACAACACACTCCCCACACACACTCAACACAGACAACACACTCCCCATACACACTCCCCACACACACTCCCCACACACACTCATCCCAGCTGCGCTCCCCACACACTCATCCCAGACAACAAACTCCCTACACACACTCATCCCAGCCACCACACTCCCCACACACACTCATCCCAGCCAACACACTCCCCACACACACTCCCCACACACACTCATCCCAGACAACACACTCCCCACACACACTCAACCCAGACAACACACTCCCCACACACACTCCCCACACACACTCATCCCAGACAACACACTCCCCACACACACTCATCCCAGACAACACACTCCCCACACACACTCATCCCAGACAACACACTCCCCACACACACTCATCCCAGACAACACTCTCCCCACACACACTCAACCCAGACAACACACTCCCCACACACACTCATCCCAGACAACACACTCCCCACACACACTCATCCCAGCCAACACACTTCCCACACACACTCATCCCAGCCAACACACTCCCCACACACACTCATCCCAGACAACACACTCCCCACACACACTCATCCCAGACAACACACTCCCCACACACACTCATCCCAGACAACACACTCCCCACACACACTCATCCCAGACAACACACTCCCCACACACACTCATCCCAGACAACACACTCCCCACACACACTCATCCCAGACAACACACTCCCCACACACACTCATCCCAGACAACACTCTCCCCACACACACTCAACCCAGACAACACACTCCCCACACACACTCATCCCAGACAACACACTCCCCCCACACACTCATCCCAGCCAACACACTCCCCACACACACCATCCCAGACAACACAATCCCCACACACACTCATCCCAGACAACACACTCCCCACACACACCATCCCAGACAACACACTCCCCACACACACTAATCCCAGACAACACACTCCCAACACACACTCCTCCCAGACAACACACTCCCCACACACACTCATCCCAGACAACACACTCCCCACACACACTCATCCCAGACAACACACTCCCCACACACACTCATCCCAGACAACACACTCGCCACACACACCATCCCAGACAACACTCTCCCCACACACACTCATCCCAGCCAACACACTCCCCATACACACTCCCCACACACACTCATCCCAGACAACACACTCCCCACACACACTCATCCCAGACAACACACTCCCCACACACTCAACCCAGACAACACACTCCCCACACACACTCATCCCAGACAACACACTCCCCACACACACTCCCCACACACACTCATCCCAGACAACACACTTCCCACACACACTCATCCCAGACAACACACTCCCCACACACACTCATCCCAGACAACACACTCCCCACACACACTCACCCCAGCCAACACACTCCCCACACACACTCATCCCAGACAACACACTCCCCACACACACTCAACACAGACAACACACTCCCCATACACACTCCCCACACACACTCCCCACACACACTCATCCCAGCTGCGCTCCCCACACACTCATCCCAGACAACAAACTCCCTACACACACTCATCCCAGCCACCACACTCCCCACACACACTCATCCCAGCCAACACACTCCCCACACACACTAATCCCAGACAACACACTCCCAACACACACTCCTCCCAGACAACACACTCCCCACACACACTCATCCCAGACAACACACTCCCCACACACACTCATCCCAGACAACACACTCCCCACACACACTCATCCCAGACAACACACTCGCCACACACACCATCCCAGACAACACTCTCCCCACACACACTCATCCCAGACAACACACTCCCCATACACACTCATCCCAGACAACACACTCCCCACACACTCAACCCAGACAACACACTCCCCACACACACTCATCCCAGACAACACACTCCCCACACACACTCCCCACACACACTCATCCCAGACAACACACTCCCCACACACACTCCCCACACACACTCCCCACACACACTCATCCCAGACAACACACTCCCCACACACACTCATCCCAGACAACACACTCCCCACACACTCAACCCAGACAACACACTCCCCACACACACTCATCCCAGACAACACACTCCCCACACACACTCCCCACACACACTCATCCCAGACAACACACTTCCCACACACACTCATCCCAGACAACACACTCCCCACACACACTCATCCCAGACAACACACTCCCCACACACACTCACCCCAGCCAACACACTCCCCACACACACTCATCCCAGACAACACACTCCCCACACACACTCAACACAGACAACACACTCCCCATACACACTCCCCACACACACTCCCCACACACACTCATCCCAGCTGCGCTCCCCACACACTCATCCCAGACAACAAACTCCCTACACACACTCATCCCAGCCACCACACTCCCCACACACACTCATCCCAGCCAACACACTCCCCACACACACTCCCCACACACACTCATCCCAGACAACACACTCCCCACACACACTCAACCCAGACAACACACTCCCCACACACACTCCCCACACACACTCATCCCAGACAACACACTCCCCACACACACTCATCCCAGACAACACACTCCCCACACACACTCATCCCAGACAACACACTCCCCACACACACTCATCCCAGACAACACTCTCCCCACACACACTCAACCCAGACAACACACTCCCCACACACACTCATCCCAGACAACACACTCCCCACACACACTCATCCCAGCCAACACACTTCCCACACACACTCATCCCAGCCAACACACTCCCCACACACACTCATCCCAGACAACACACTCCCCACACACACTCATCCCAGACAACACACTCCCCACACACACTCATCCCAGACAACACACTCCCCACACACACTCATCCCAGACAACACACTCCCCACACACACTCATCCCAGACAACACACTCCCCACACACACTCATCCCAGACAACACACTCCCCACACACACTCATCCCAGACAACACTCTCCCCACACACACTCAACCCAGACAACACACTCCCCACACACACTCATCCCAGACAACACATTCCCCCACACACTCATCCCAGCCAACACACTCCCCACACACACCATCCCAGACAACACAATCCCCACACACACTCATCCCAGACAACACACTCCCCACACACACCATCCCAGACAACACACTCCCCACACACACTCATCCCAGACAACACACTCCCAACACACACTCCTCCCAGACAACACACTCCCCACACACACTCATCCCAGACAACACACTCCCCACACACACTCATCCCAGACAACACACTCCCCACACACACTCCCCACACACACTCATCCCAGCCAACACACTCCCCACACACACTCATCCCAGACAACACACTCCCCACACACACTCATCCCAGACAACACACTCTCCACACACACTCTTCCCAGCCAACACACTCCCCACACACACCATCCCAGACAACACACTCCCCACACACACTCATCCCAGACAACACACTCCCCACACACAAACATCCCAGACAACACACTCCCCACACACACTCATCCCAGACAACACACTCCCCACACACACTCATCCCAGACAACACACTCCCCACACACACACATCCCAGACAACACACTCGCCACACACACTCATCCCAGACAACACACTCCCCACACACACACATCCCAGACAACACACTCCCCACACACACTCATCCCAGACAACACACTTCCCACACACACTCATCCCAGACAACACACTCCCCACACACACTCATCCCAGACAACACACTCCCCACACACACTCATCCCAGACAACACACTCCCCACACACACTCATCCCAGACAACACACTCCCCACACACACTCATCCCAGACAACACACTCCCCACACACACTCATCCCAGACAACACACTCCCCACACACACTCATCCCAGACAACACACTCCCCGCGCACACTCATCCCAGACAACACACTCCCCACACGCACACATCCCAGACAACACACACCCCACACACACTCATCCCAGACAACACACTCCCCACACACACTCATCCCAGACAACACACTCCCCACACGCACACATCCCAGACAACACACTCCCCACACACACTCATCCCAGACAACACACTCCCCACACACACTCATCCTAGACAACACACTCCCCACACACACTCATCCCAGACAACACACTCCCCACACACACTCATCCCAGACAACACACTCCCCACACTCACTCATCCCAGACAACACACTCCCCACACACACCATCCCAGACAACACACTCCCCACACACACGCATCCCAGACAACACACTCCCCACACACACTATCCCAGACAACACACTCCCCACACACACCATCCCAGCCAATATACTCCCCACACACACTCCCCACACACACTCATCCCAGACATTACACTCCCCGCAAACATTCCCCGCACACGCTCCCCGCACACACTCATCCCAGCCAACACACTCCCCACCCACACTCCCCATCCACACTCCCCGCACTCACTCCCCGCACGCACTCCCCGCACACACTCCCCGCACACACTTCCCGTACCCACTCCCTGCACACACTCCCTGCACACACTCCCCGCACACACTCCCCACACGCACTCCCCACACGCACACCCCACACACACTCCCCACACAAACTCTCCACACACGCACCCCACACACACTCCCCACACACACTCCCCACACACTCCCCACACACACTCCCCGCACACCGTCCCCGCACACACTCATCCCAGCCAACACACTCCCCACACACATTCATCCCAGCCAACACACTCCCCACACACACTCCCCGCACACACTTCCCGCACACACTCCCCACACACACTCCCCACCCACACACACTCCCCACACACACTCCCCGCACACAATCCGCACACACACTCCCCACACACATTCATCCCAGACAGCACACTCCCCACCCACACACCCCACCCACACTCCCCACACACACTCCCCTCCCACACACACTCCCCACACACTCCCCGCACACACTCCCCACACACACTCCCCGCACACACTCCCTGCACACACTCCCCAAACACACTCCCCACCCACACACACTCCCCACACACACTCCCCGCACACACTCCCCACACACACTCCCCATCCACACACACTCCCCACACACACTCCCCGCACACACTCCCCACACACACTCCCCACACACACTCCCCACACACACTCCCCACACACACTTCCCGCACACACTCCCTGCACACACTCCCCGCACACACTCCCCACACGCACTCCCCACACGCACTCCCCACACACACACCCCACCCACACTCCCCACACACACTCCCCTCCCACACACACTTTCCACACACACTCCCCGCACACACTCCCCACACACACTCCCCGCACACACTCCCTGCACACACTCCCCAAACACACTCCACACCCACACACACTCCCCACACACACTCCCCACACACACTCCCCACACACACTCCCCACCCACACACACTCCCCACACACACTCCCCGCACACACTCCCCACACACACTCCCCACACACACTCCCCACACACACTCCCCACACACACTCCCTGCACACACTCCCCGCACACACTCCCCACACGCACTCCCCACACGCACTCCCCACACACACTCCCCACACAAACTCCCCACACACACACCCCACACACACTCCCCACACACACTCCCCACACACTCCCCACACACACTCCCCGCACACCGTCCCCGCACACACTCATCCCAGCCAACACACTCCCCACATACACTCATCCCAGGCAACACACTCCCCACACACACTCCCCACACACACTCATCCCAGACAACACACTCCCCACACACACTCATCCCAGACAACACACTCCCCACACACACTCATCCCAGACAACACACTCCCCACACACACTCATCCCAGACAACACTCTCCCCACACACACTCAACCCAGACAACACACTCCCCACACACACTCATCCCAGACAACACACTCCCCACACACACTCATCCCAGCCAACACACTTCCCACACACACTCATCCCAGCCAACACACTCCCCACACACACTCATCCCAGACAACACACTCCCCACACACACTCATCCCAGACAACACACTCCCCACACACACTCATCCCAGACAACACACTCCCCACACACACTCATCCCAGACAACACACTCCCCACACACACTCATCCCAGACAACACACTCCCCACACACACTCATCCCAGACAACACACTCGCCACACACACTCATCCCAGACAACACTCTCCCCACACACACTCAACCCAGACAACACACTCCCCACACACACTCATCCCAGACAACACACTCCCCCCACACACTCATCCCAGCCAACACACTCCCCACACACACCATCCCAGACAACACAATCCCCACACACACTCATCCCAGACAACACACTCCCCACACACACCATCCCAGACAACACACTCCCCACACACACTCATCCCAGACAACACACTCCCAACACACACTCCTCCCAGACAACACACTCCCCACACACACTCATCCCAGACAACACACTCCCCACACACACTCATCCCAGACAACACACTCCCCACACACACTCCCCACACACACTCCTCCCAGCCAACACACTCCCCACACACACTCATCCCAGACAACACACTCCCCACACACACTCATCCCAGACAACACACTCTCCACACACACTCTTCCCAGCCAACACACTCCCCACACACACCATCCCAGACAACACACTCCCCACACACACTCATCCCAGACAACACACTCCCCACACACAAACATCCCAGACAACACACTCCCCACACACACTCATCCCAGACAACACACTCCCCACACACACTCATCCCAGACAACACACTCCCCACACACACACATCCCAGACAACACACTCGCCACACACACTCATCCCAGACAACACACTCCCCACACACACACATCCCAGACAACACACTCCCCACACACACTCATCCCAGACAACACACTTCCCACACACACTCATCCCAGACAACACACTCCCCACACACACTCATCCCAGACAACACACTCCCCACACACACTCATCCCAGACAACACACTCCCCACACACACTCATCCCAGACAACACACTCCCCACACACACTCATCCCAGACAACACACTCCCCACACACACTCATCCCAGACAACACACTCCCCACACACACTCATCCCAGACAACACACTCCCCGCACACACTCATCCCAGACAACACACTCCCCACACGCACACATCCCAGACAACACACACCCCACACACACTCATCCCAGACAACACACTCCCCACACACACTCATCCCAGACAACACACTCCCCACACGCACACATCCCAGACAACACACTCCCCACACACACTCATCCCAGACAACACACTCCCCACACACACTCATCCTAGACAACACACTCCCCACACACACTCATCCCAGACAACACACTCCCCACACACACTCATCCCAGACAACACACTCCCCACACTCACTCATCCCAGACAACACACTCCCCACACACACCATCCCAGACAACACACTCCCCACACACACGCATCCCAGACAACACACTCCCCACACACACTATCCCAGACAACACACTCCCCACACACACCATCCCAGCCAATATACTCCCCACACACACTCCCCACACACACTCATCCCAGACATTACACTCCCCGCAAACATTCCCCGCACACGCTCCCCGCACACACTCATCCCAGCCAACACACTCCCCACCCACACTCCCCATCCACACTCCCCGCACTCACTCCCCGCACGCACTCCCCGCACACACTCCCCGCACACACTTCCCGTACCCACTCCCTGCACACACTCCCTGCACACACTCCCCGCACACACTCCCCACACGCACTCCCCACACGCACACCCCACACACACTCCCCACACAAACTCTCCACACACGCACCCCACACACACTCCCCACACACACTCCCCACACACTCCCCACACACACTCCCCGCACACCGTCCCCGCACACACTCATCCCAGCCAACACACTCCCCACACACATTCATCCCAGCCAACACACTCCCCACACACACTCCCCGCACACACTTCCCGCACACACTCCCCACACACACTCCCCACCCACACACACTCCCCACACACACTCCCCGCACACAATCCGCACACACACTCCCCACACACATTCATCCCAGACAGCACACTCCCCACCCACACACCCCACCCACACTCCCCACACACACTCCCCTCCCACACACACTCCCCACACACTCCCCGCACACACTCCCCACACACACTCCCCGCACACACTCCCTGCACACACTCCCCAAACACACTCCCCACCCACACACACTCCCCACACACACTCCCCGCACACACTCCCCACACACACTCCCCATCCACACACACTCCCCACACACACTCCCCGCACACACTCCCCACACACACTCCCCACACACACTCCCCACACACACTCCCCACACACACTTCCCGCACACACTCCCTGCACACACTCCCCGCACACACTCCCCACACGCACTCCCCACACGCACTCCCCACACACACACCCCACCCACACTCCCCACACACACTCCCCTCCCACACACACTTTCCACACACACTCCCCGCACACACTCCCCACACACACTCCCCGCACACACTCCCTGCACACACTCCCCAAACACACTCCACACCCACACACACTCCCCACACACACTCCCCACACACACTCCCCACACACACTCCCCACCCACACACACTCCCCACACACACTCCCCGCACACACTCCCCACACACACTCCCCACACACACTCCCCACACACACTCCCCACACACACTCCCTGCACACACTCCCCGCACACACTCCCCACACGCACTCCCCACACGCACTCCCCACACACACTCCCCACACAAACTCCCCACACACACACCCCACACACACTCCCCACACACACTCCCCACACACTCCCCACACACACTCCCCGCACACCGTCCCCGCACACACTCATCCCAGCCAACACACTCCCCACATACACTCATCCCAGGCAACACACTCCCCACACACACTCCCCGCACACACTTCTCGCACACACTCCCCACACACACTCACCACCCACACACACTCCCCACACACACTCCCCGCACACACTCCGCACACACACTCCCCACACACATTCATCCCAGACAACACACTCCCCACCCACACACCCCACCCCCACTCCCCACCCACACTCCCCACCCACACACACTCCCCACACACACTCCCCGCACACACTCCCCACACACACTCCCCGCACACACTCCCTGCACACACTCCCCACACACACTCCCCACCCACACACACTCCCCACACACACTCCCCGCACACACTCCCCACACACACACCCCACCCACACACACTCCCCACACACACTCCCCGCACACACTCCCCACACATTCATCCCAGACAACACACTCCCCACACACACACCCCACACACACTCCCCACCCACACTCCCCACACACACTCCCCACCCACACACACTCCCCACACACACTCCCCGCACACACTCCCCACACACACTCCCCACACACACTCCCCACACACACTCCCCACACACACTTCCCGCACACACTCCCTGCACACACTCCCCGCACACACTCCCCACACGCACTCCCCACACGCACTCCCCACACACACTCCCCACACAAACTCCCCACACACGCACCCCACACACACTCCCCACACACACTCCCCACACACTCCCCACACACACTCCCCGCACACCGTCCCCGCACACACTCATCCCAGCCAACACACTCCCCACATACACTCATCCCAGGCAACACACTCCCCACACACACTCCCCACACACACTCCCCACCCACACACACTCCCCACACACACTCCCCGCACACACTCCGCACACACACTCTACACACACATTCATCCCAGACAACACACTCCCCACCCACACACCCCACCCACACTCCCCACACACACTCCCCACCCACACACACTCCCCACACACACTCCCCGCACACACTCCCCACACACACTCCCCGCACACACTGCCTGCACACAGTCCCCACACACACTTCTCGCACACACTCCCCACACACACTCACCACCCACACACACTCCCCACACACACTCCCCGCACACACTCCGCACACACACTCCCCACACACATTCATCCCAGACAACACACTCCCCACCCACACACCCCACCCCCACTCCCCACCCACACTCCCCACCCACACACACTCCCCACACACACTCCCCGCACACACTCCCCACACACACTCCCCGCACACACTCCCTGCACACACTCCCCACACACACTCCCCACCCACACACACTCCCCACACACACTCCCCGCACACACTCCCCACACACACACCCCACCCACACACACTCCCCACACACACTCCCCGCACACACTCCCCACACATTCATCCCAGACAACACACTCCCCACACACACACCCCACACACACTCCCCACCCACACTCCCCACACACACTCCCCACCCACACACACTCCCCACACACACTCCCCGCACACACTCCCCACACACACTCCCCACACACACTCCCCACACACACTCCCCACACACACTTCCCGCACACACTCCCTGCACACACTCCCCGCACACACTCCCCACACGCACTCCCCACACGCACTCCCCACACACACTCCCCACACAAACTCCCCACACACGCACCCCACACACACTCCCCACACACACTCCCCACACACTCCCCACACACACTCCCCGCACACCGTCCCCGCACACACTCATCCCAGCCAACACACTCCCCACATACACTCATCCCAGGCAACACACTCCCCACACACACTCCCCACACACACTCCCCACCCACACACACTCCCCACACACACTCCCCGCACACACTCCGCACACACACTCTACACACACATTCATCCCAGACAACACACTCCCCACCCACACACCCCACCCACACTCCCCACACACACTCCCCACCCACACACACTCCCCACACACACTCCCCGCACACACTCCCCACACACACTCCCCGCACACACTGCCTGCACACACTCCCCACACACACTCCCCACCCACACACACTCCCCACACACACTCCCCGCACACACTCCCCACACACACACCCCACCCACACACACTCCCCACACACACTCCCCGCACACACTCCCCACATACACACCCCACACACACTCCCCACCCACACTCCCCATACACACTCCCCACCCACACACACTCCCCACACACACTCCCCGCACACACTCCCCACACACACTCCCCACACACACTCCCCACACACACTCCCCGCACACACTCCCCACACAAACTCCCCACACACACTCCCCACACACACTCCCCACACACACTCCCCGCACACACTCCCTGCACACACTCCCCAAACACACTCCACACCCACACACACTCCCCACACACACTCCCCACACACATTCCCCACACACACTCACCGCACACACTCCCCACACAAACTCCCCACACACAATCCCCACGCACACTCCCCACACACACTCCCCGCACACACTCCCTGCACACACTCCCCAAACACACTCCACACCCACACACACTCCCCACACACACTCCCCGCACACACTCCCCACACAAACTCCCCACACATTCATCTCAGACAACACACTCCCCACACACTCTCCCCACACACACTCCCCACCCACACACACTCCCCACACACACTCCCCGCACACACTCCCCGCACACACTCCCCACACACACTCCCCACACACTCTCCCCACCCACACACACTCCCCACACACACTCCCCGCACACACTCCCCACACACACACCCCACCCACACACACTCCCCACACACACTCCCCGCACACACTCCCCACATACACACCCCACACACACTCCCCACCCACACTCCCCATACACACTCCCCACCCACACACACTCCCCACACACACTCCCCGCACACACTCCCCACACACACTCCCCACACACACTCCCCACACACACTCCCCGCACACACTCCCCACACAAACTCCCCACACACACTCCCCACACACACTCCCCACACACACTCCCCGCACACACTCCCTGCACACACTCCCCAAACACACTCCACACCCACACACACTCCCCACACACACTCCCCACACACACTCCCCGCACACACTCCCCACACAAACTCCCCACACACAATCCCCACACACACTCCCCACACACACTCCCCGCACACACTCCCTGCACACACTCCCCAAACACACTCCACACCCACACACACTCCCCACACACACTCCCCGCACACACTCCCCACACAAACTCCCCACACATTCATCTCAGACAACACACTCCCCACACACTCTCCCCACACACACTCCCCACCCACACACACTCCCCACACACACTCCCCGCACACACTCCCCGCACACACTCCCCACACACACTCCCCACACACTCTCCCCACCCACCCACACTCCCCGCACACACTCCCCACACACACTCCCCGCACACACTCCCCACACACACTCCCCACACACACTCCCCACCCACACACACTCCCCACACACAGTCCCCGCACACACTCCCCACACACACTCCCCACCCACACTCCCCACACACACTCCCCACACACACTCCCCGCACACACTCCCCACACACACTCCCCACCCACACTCCCCACACACACTCCCCACACACACTCCCCGCACACACTCCCCACACACACTCCCCACACACACTATCCCAGCCCACAAGGTGGCACTGGTTGTGCTGGAGCCGCCCACACAGCTGATGGATCGGCTGGGACCAGAGGTGCCCTGGGGGGGGGGGGGACGGGGGGACGGGGTGGGACACCTATATGACCCGTGTCCCTAAGTTCACAGTGGGCTGTTAGCGGTGTGCGCAGCTGCGTGGCTGCCGTGCCGGCTGCGGCAATGGTGTTCCCCGTGCCCGTCCACCCCGGCCCCACAGCCCACCTCCTGGCCACCCCCCGCTACTCCTCCCCGGCCCTGGCAGAAGCCCCCCCGGCCAGCGGCACACTGTGGTGATGTTGGACACTTTCCGTCCTCCCTCAGCAGCCGCTACGCCGGCTTCACAATGTTGAGCCGCGCCGTCGGGAACTCGGCCCATCGGAGGCGGAGAATCGCGGAGGCCCCGGAGAATCGCGGAGGCCCCGGAGAATCGCGGAGGCCCCGGAGAATCGCGGAGGCCCCGGAGAATCGCGGAGGCCCCGGAGAATCGCGGAGGCCCCGGAGAATCGCGGAGGCCCCGGGGAATCGCGGAGGCCCCGGGGAATCGCGGAGGCCCCGGAGAATCGCGGAGGCCCCGGAGAATCGCGGAGGCCCCGGGGAATCGCGGAGGCCCCGGAGAATCGCGGAGGCCCCGGAGAATACTGGGCCCGTTAATTAGATGCTGACGGTGTTGTCTCTCTCTGTGTGGAGCATTGATTCCGTTGTCGAGGTGACGAGGAATCGCGATTTTGAATCTTTATCGTCACAAGTAGGCTCACATTAACACTGCAATGAACTTACTGTGAAAATCCCCAGTCGCCTCATTCCGGCGCCTTTTCGGGTACATTGGAAAGGGTGCAGAGGAGATTTACCAGAATGTTGCCTGGTATGGAGATCTTATGAGGAAAGGCTGAGGGACTTGTGGCTGTTTTCGTTAGAGAGAAGAAGGTTAAGAGGTGACTTAATTGAGGAATACAAGATGATCAGAGGATTGGATAGGGTGGACAGTGAGAGCCTTTTTCCTCGGATGGTGATGTCTAGCACGAAGGGATATAGCTTTAAATTGAGGGGAGATAGATATAAGACAGATGTCAGAGGTAGGTTCTTTACTCAGAGAGTACTCAGGGTGTGGAATGCCCTGCCTGCAACAGTAGTGGACTCGCCAACACTAAGGGCATTCAAATGGTCATTGGATAGACATGTGGACGATAAGGGAATAGTGTAGATGGGCTTTAGAGTGGTTTCACAGGTCGGCACAACATCGAGGGCCGAAGGGCCAGTACTGCGCTGTAATGTTCTATGTTCTATGTTCTATGTTCTACACCGAGGGAGAATTCAGAATGTCCAATTCACCTAACAGCACGTCTTTGGACTGTGGGAGGAAACCGGAGCACCCGGAGGAAACCCACGCACACACGGGGAGAACGTGCAGACTCCGCACAGACAGTGACCCAAGCTGGGAATCGAACCTGGGACCTTGGAGCTGTGAAGCAACAGTGCTAACCACTGTGCCACCGTGCCACCCTCGGTTAGTACTCCTTTTTAAAATTGTGAACCTGGTGGAAGGATTTCTGTGGGGAGTCGAGGAGGGGAATCGCCATCTTTGCTCACGGGCAAAGAGACCTGGGGGCTGCCACCTCAGTGCACGGTGGGGGGGGGGGGGGGGGGGGGGAGACGGGACGGGGTGGGGGGGGGGGGAGACCCTCCACAGGGGGGGGGGGGTGGAGGGGAAGACACTGTGGGGGGCATCCGGGCGAGCAATCGCTTGCAGCACCACCATGCCAACCCCTGGATCCCAACCCCATTCCGCGGGAAACTCTTGTCCCTGACCGCCTGCCCCACGTGCAGCTGAAGGATATCGCTAATCGGGAATTGCCGATCGTGGGTAAGTGAGCACTTCACACACCCCGAGTGGGTTCCCGTGGGTGGGCGGGCCGTGTGGGGCTCATTGCCCAGCATCCCGATCACACCCCGATGCCTGGACACTATGGGAGGCAACACCACACCCGCAGCAGCCGACATCCGAACACCCAGGGGTGGGCCCAGCACCGGGGACAGGTCCACGGCCGGAGGGTGGCTTAGTGCCACGGGGAGGGGATCAGCACTGGTCCGGGTGACATTGTGTGCGGGTGTCTGGGGCACAGGGTCTGGGGAGGGGGCCAGCTGCGGCTGGGTGTGCGTGGGCAGGCGTCCCGGGTCGGTGGGAGGGGGGGGGGGGGAATGGAGGGTCCCGGGGTGGGATACACTCCTGTTTCTCAGTCTAACGTCCACTCCCAATGCCTGACAGATATTTAATGCTATGGCAGGGATGTTGGACGCAGAACCTGCCCTCACGGTGCTGCTGCTAGGCCGGGGGGGGGCTAGACGCCGGAGACGGCAGCAGGAGCAGTGTCTGCAGATGTTCGAGGCTGCGGCCCAGGTGCCAGACCCGCCCCACAGCCTGAGGACCCGGCGGCCCCAGGCCATGGAGGGACCCAGAGGGGGAGCCCGTACCGGCCGAAGATGTACAGGGTCACTGGTCATTTAAACAGATGACGGACGGCGGATGTTGCAGGAGGCTCTGCCTCAACAAGGAGATGGCACCTGTGTCGTGTCCGCGCAGACTTGGCACCACGTGGAAGGAGGAGGCCACCCGCTCGCGGTGGTCGCAGCGCTGAACCTTTACGCCTCAGGATCATTCCGTGGCTCGATTGAGGGCCTGTGTGGAATCTCACAGCCCACACGTATACCTGGCAGGTTACGGATACTCTGTTTGCCCGGGCGGAAAACGACATCGTCTTTGGCCTGGACCAGGCCCAATGGAAGCCCAGGCAGCAGGTTTCTCCGCCATCGCCACGATGCCCCAGGTCCAGGGGGTAACAGATGCTGCCCTGTGCTCACTGGGCCATCTGGGCGTGCTCTACATTAACAGGAAGGGGTTCCACACCCTCAACGCACAGCTCGTCTGTGACCACCACATGAAGATCACGCATGTGTGTGCGTGCTTCCCAGGGAGTGTGCACTGTCGAGGGCAGCGGGGTGATGATAACCCGCAGAGAGCTGGGCGCTGGAGCTCCTCAATCTGTGCCACAGCCTGACCCCTGCCTGTCTGCTGAGTGCCCGCTCACACCCACCACGGTGTGCCCAGGGAGGGAGGGTGTGGGTGGGGTCTGGGGAATGCCCGGAGAGATGGGCCAAGTGTTTGGAGGAAAGTGACAGTGGCATCATACTGGTTGTGCACAAGGGTGTTTATTGTGTGTAACAATTCCCCACCCTCCCGATGATGCCACCTCCTCTCCGGGTTGGCACTCAGCACCCCCTCCTCCCGCTCAGTGCCCATAGGGCAGCTGGTTCGAGCCCCGGTTGCCCCTGCATCATCTGATTCTGCCAACCCTGGCGGCCCCCATGGTCCGCACCATCGTGTCGACGCCCTCGGCGATGCTCCTCTGCGACGCGAGGCGGTATCCATCCTTATTAAAAGCTGATCAGAACTGATTTTATATGAAAACATGTATTTAACTCTATATTGAAAACTAATGACCGATGAAGTCATGTCTGTCTTGTAAACCATTACTTATCGCAATAATGGGCGTCATTCTCCGACCCCCCGCCGGGTCGGAGAATGGCCGTTGGCCGCCGTGAATCCCGCCCCCGCCCCCGCCGAAGTCTCCGCTCCCGGAGATTGGGCGGGGGCGGGAATCCAGCCGCGCCGGTTGGCGGGACCCCCCGCTGGATTCTCCGGCCTGGATGGGCCGAAGTCCCGCCCAGGAATTGCCTGTCCCGCCGACGTAAATCAAACCTGGTATTTACCGGCGGGACCAGGCGGCGTGGGCGGGCTCCGGGGTCCTGGGGGGGGGCGCGGGGCGATCTGACCCCGGGGGGTGCCCCCACGGTGGCCTGGCCCGCGATCGGGGCCCACCGATCCGCGGGCGGGCCTGTGCCGTGGGGGGCACTCTTTCCCTTCCGCCTCCGCTACGGCCTCCACCATGGCGGAGGCGGAAGAGACTCTCCCCACTGCGCATGCGCGGGAAACTTTCGGCGGCCCGCTGACGCTCCCGCGCATGCGCCGCATTTCCGCGCCAGCTGGCGGGGCAACAAACGCCATTTCCGCCAGCTGGCGGGGCGGAAATCCTCCGGCGTCGGCCTAGCCCCCTCAATGTTGGGGCTAGGCCGCCAAAGATGCGGAGACTTCCGCACCTTTTTGCCGGCGCGATGCCCGTCTGATTTGCGCCGGCTTTGGCGCCAGTCGGCGGGCATCCCGCCGTTGGGGGAGAATTTCGCCCAATGTCTTTCAATAAGTAGTGTAGATATTACTTTGGTAAATTGGCCAGATACAATGAGCTCATTAAGTCTAGTTTCCTTGTTTAAATGGCCTTGTCAAGAGGCCTTGCCAACTAGGGAGGCTGGTGTTTTTCTGGAGATCGCTACTGGGGGATCAACCTATTATCTTTTGGAGCAGGTGCCCTGCTAGGCCTCCCTGAAACTAAGGCCTTGCCAACCAGAGAGACTGTTCTTTGTCTTGAAATAACTGGGGGAGTCAATCTATTTTTCAGAAGCAGGAGCTCTGCTAAAACTCCCTTCGACTCCCTTAGATAAAAAACGATATAAAAGTTCAAGCAAAAGCGGCAAAAGAGACTTCGTCTTCGCTTCCGGAGCTGTCTAAAAGTTTGCTGAGAGCTTTGCCTGAAAAAGCCGCTGCTCTTATCTCGACTCATAGAGTTCTACTCTTGATTGAGTATGGAACTCCGAGACTACTCGTCGATGTAAGGATGAGATGTTTATAGCTTAAGCAAATATGTAGTTAAGAAGCTCAGAGGCTAACTCATCATATATCCTGTATCTGTCAAACTGTATCATTTACCAAAAATACTTGTATTACCCTTTTTCGTAAATGATATTGCGCATATATTTTACCACAGATCCGTGTCTATTTTAATAACTAAGAGTGACATTTAACTAAAGCTCATTACATTCTCACCCTTTGAGGCTATCGGAAGGGTCACTTACCCATGCCCGGCTCTCAAGAATTAGAAATACTTAGCTGCAGTTGAGGATAAGATAGCTATCCATGTCATAGATCAGGGGAATAGATAGAGTAGACAGTCAGAGACTTTTTCCCTGGGTGGAACACACCATTACAAGGGGACATAAATTTAAGGTGAAAGGTGGAAGATATAGGAGGGATATCAGAGGTAGGTTCTTTACCCCAGAGAGTAGTGGGGGCATGGAATGCACTGCCTGTGGAAGTAGTTGAGTCGGAAACATTAGGGACCTTCAAGCAGCTATTGGATAGGTACATGGATTACGGTAAAATGATATAGTGTAGATTTATTTGTTCTTAAGGGCAGCATGGTAGCATTGTGGATAGCACAATGTTTCACAGTTCCAGGGGTCCCAGGTTCGATTCCGGCTTGGGTCACTGTCTGTGCGGAGTCTGCACGTCCTCCCCGTGTGTGCGTGGGTTTCCTCCGGGTGCTCCGGTTTCCTCCCACAGTCCAAAGATGTGCAGGTTAGGTGAATTGGCCAATGATAAATTG
>NC_092713.1:2923737-2938737 GCF_047496885.1 Scyliorhinus torazame | reverse complement strand
TACGTGTTGCGGTCGGTGGAGGGGAGGGGCCCTTTGAAATCGATACTGAGGCGTTCAAAGGGCCGGGATGCCTTTACCAGGTGGGCCTTATCCGGTCGACAGAAGTGCGGTTTACACTCCGTGCAGATTGGGCAGTCTCTGGCCATGGTCCTGACCTCCTCGGTGGAGTAGGGCAGGTTGCGGGCCTCGATGTAGTGGGCGAGCCGGGTGACCCCCGGGCGGCAGTGGTCATCGTGGATGGCCCGGAGTCGGTCATCTTGCGCGCTGGCGCACGTGCCGCGGGACAGGGCATCTGGGGGCTCGTTGAGCTTCCCAGGACGATATACTATATAGTAATTATTGGTGGAGAGTTCGATCCTCCACCTCAAGATCTTATCGTTCTTGATCTTACCCCGCAGCATATTGTCGAACATGAAGGCTACCGACCGCTGGTCGGTGACGAGGGTGAACCTCCTACCAGCGAGGTAGTGCCTCCAGTGCCGCACGGCTTCCACGATGGCTTGGGCTTCTTTTTCGACTGAGGAGTGTCGAATTTCGGAGGCGTTGAAGGTACGGGAGAAAAATGCTACTGGCCTGCTCGCCTGATTGAGGGTGGCGGCGAGGGCGACCTCTGACTCGTCGCTCTCCACCTGGAAGGGGACGGACTCGTCCACCATGCGCATCGCGGCTTTGGCAATGTCCGCCTTGATGTGGCTGAAGGCCTGGCGGGCCTCAGCCGCCAGTGAGAAGATGGTAGCTTTGATCAGTGGGCTTTGTCCGCATAGTTGGGGACCCACTGGGCATAATAGGAAAAGAACCCGAGGCACCTTTTCAGGGCCTTGGGGCAGTGGGAAAGGGGGAGTTGCAGGAGGGGACGCATACGGTCGGGGTCGGGCCCTAGGATGTTAAGTAATGGGTGAAGAGACATTGCAATTAGTTGTCTCATTTATGTTAAGTATCCATTAATTGACACTGATATGTAAAGGGGCTTCAGGTGGCCTCTGTCAGGTGGTGTGTTGTTAAGAGTATTGACCAGAGGCTGTGGAAGTGAAATAAATGGTGTTTGGTGAAAAGGAACAAGAACTTTAGACTCTTCATTTCACAGAAACTAAAACGGTTAACAATTGGTAGCAGAGGATGGTTGCTGTGCAAATGTGAAGGTTTGAAAGATACAACTTTTCCTGATCAAACCAAGGAGTGAGTGAGAAGGAACAAAAAAGATACATGGCTGAACCCAGGATAAAGATGGCTGGATATGACTATCCCCTCTTATTTTCTGAAAGGGAATCGTACGACCAATGGAGAAGTGCAGTAGTTATGTGGACTAAAGTAACTGCTTTGGGAAAGAGAAAACAAGGTATGGCATTGGCTCTTTCTCTACCATATGGCAGTAAAATCCGAAACAAAGTGCTTTCTGAGCTGGAATTGGAAGAGTTAGACTCAGAAGAAGGTCTGGAGACTTTATTACATTATATGGATAAGATTTATAAGAAAGATGACTTGTTAAGTACGTATGAAGCATGGTCGGATTTTGATAACAAAGAACAAAGAACAAAGAAATGTACAGCACAGGAAGAGGCCCTTCGGCCCTCCAAGCCCGTGCCGACCATGCTGCCCGACTAAACTACAATCTTCTACACTTCCTGGGTCCGTATTCCTCCATTTACATCCTATTCATGTATTTGTCAAGATGCCCCTTAAATGTCCCTATCGTCCCTGCTTCCACTACCTCCTCCGGTAGCGAGTTCCAGGCACCCACTACCCTCTGTGTAAAAAACTTGCCTCGTACATCTACTCTAAACCTTGTCCCTCTCACCTTAAACCTATGCCCCCTAGTAATTGATCCCTCTACCCTGGGGAAAAGCCTCTGACTATCCACTCTGTCTATGCCCCTCATAATTTTGTAGACCTCTATCAGGTCGCCCCTCAACCTCCGTCGTTCCAGTGAGAACAAACCAAGTTTCTTCAACCGCTCCTCATAGCTAATGCCCTCCATACCAGGCAACATTCTGGTAAATCTCTTCTGCGCCCTCTCTAAAGCCGCCACATCCTTCTGGTAGTGTGGCGACCAGAATTGAACACTATTCTCCAAGTGTGGCCTAACTAAGGTTCTATACAGCTGCAACATGACTTGCCAATTCTTATATTCAATGCCCCGGCCAATGAAGGCAAGCATGTCGTATGCCTTCTTGACTACCTTCTCCACCTGTGTTGCCCCTTTCAATGACCTGTGGACCTGTACTCCTAGATCTCTCTGACTTTCAATACTCTTGAGGGTTCTACCATTCATTGTATATTCCCTACCTGCATTAGGCCTTCCAAAATGCATTACCTCACATTTGTCCGGATTAAACTCCATCTGCCATCTCTCTGCCCAAGTCTCCAAACAATCTAAATCCTGCTGTATCCTCTGACAGTCCTCATCACTATCCGCAATTCCGCCAACCTTTGTGTCATCTGCAAACTTACTAATCAGACCAGTTACATTTTCCTCCAAATCATTTATATATACTACAAACAGCAAAGGTCCCAGCACTGATCCCTGCGGAACATCACTGGTCACAGCCCTCCAATTAGAAAAGCATCCTTCAATTGCTACTCTCTGCCTTCTATGACCTAGCCAGTTCTGTATCCACCTTGCCAGCTCACCCCTGATCCCGTGTGACTTCACCTTTTGTACTAGTCTACCATGAGGGACCTTGTCAAAGGCCTTACTGAAGTCCATATAGACAACAGCCACTGCCCTACCTGCGTCAATCATCTTTGTGACCTCCTCGAAAAACTCTATCGAGTTAGTGAGACACGACCTCCCCTTCACAAAACCATGCTGCCTCTCACTAATACGTCCATTTGCTTCCAAATGGGAGTAGATCCTGTCTCAAAGAATTCTCTCCAGTAATTTCCCTACCACTGATGTAAGGCTCACCGGCCTGTAGCTCCCTGGATTATCCTTGCTACCCTTCTTAAACAGAGGAACAACATTGGCTATTCTCCAGTCCTCCGGGACATCACCTGAAGACAGTGAGGATCCAAAGATTTCTGCCAAGGCCTCAGCAATTTCCTCTCCAGCCTCCTTCCGTATTCTGGGGTAGATCCCATCAGGCCCTGGGGACTTATCTACCTTAATATTTTTTAAGACACCCAACACCTCGTCTTTTTGGATCTCAATGTGACCCAGGCTATCTACACACCCTTCTCCAGACTTAACATCTACCAATTCCTTCTCTTTGGTGAATACTGATGCAAAGTATTCATTTAGTACCTCGCCCATTTCCTCTGGCTCCACACATAGATTCCCTTGCCTATCCTTCAGTGGGCCAACCCTTTCCCTGGCTACCCTCATGCTTTTTATGTACGTGTAAAAAGCCTTGGGATTTTCCTTAACCCTATAAGTTCCGGAAAATGGAGGATATCTCCATGGAAGACTATATAATGGAATTTGGCAGACTATATAAAAGGCTGCAGAAACACAACCTGGAATTTCCACAGTCTGTGTTGGCCTTTAAATTGCTTGACTGTGCTAGAGTGAGCAACATGGATAGGCTCCTGGTTTTGACAGGAGTTCAGTTTACTGATAAGGATACCTTATTCGAACAGATGACGGAAGCTTTACAAAAGTTCCTGGGGAAACATTCGATTCCGATGGCTCTGATGACCCAAATAGGTCAGTCTGCAATAAGACAGAATATGGAAGATACACCAGTAACAGGATGGTGAAATCGTATGGCTACGAACGGGGCTCAAGACTATAGACGGAGACCGAGACAAGGAAAGTATGAAGACAGAAACCCAGTTAGAACCTACAATAGGAAGATGAACCCCAGAAATGCACGGGGCATGATAAATCGATGTTTTCGATGTGACTCTCAATACCATTATGCTTTCAACTGTCCAACTCGTTATGATAGAGTGTTTGAAGTGACACATGACACGGAAGAGTCAGAAGAGGAAAAAGATAGTGACCAGAAAGAAGGCATTGTCCTATTGACGAGCAGTTTTACGCCGGTAATGAGGGTGTTGGTTGCAGAATCCTTCAATTGTGCTGTATTGGACAGTGGCTGCACATCAACTGTGTGTGGAATTGACTGGTTAAAATGTTGCCTGGACTCTTTGAATGCTGAAAATCGTAACAAGGTTAAGGAATTTGAAAGTTCCACAAGTTTCAGGTTTGGTGATGATAATACTCTGAAGTTGCTGAAAAGAGTGGTGATCCCTTGCAATATTGCCAGAGTGAATCATTTCATTAGCACGGATGTTGTATCAAGTGCTTCTGAGCAGACCATCGATGAAGAAAGCACACATGAAACTGGATATGGAACAGGATAAGGTAACAGTTTTTGGAAAGACTGTGGACTTACAATTTACACAGTCGGGACACTATTGTATTCCATTACTGACAAATAATCTTTCAAGTAGAGTGGTTAAGGATCTGTTAATGGCAGTTGAAAATGGGACTTTAGCTGATAAAAAGCTTGTGGTATTAAAACTGCATAGGCAATTTGCACATCCATCTCCTCGGAGGCTGAAAAATGTATTAAAGGATGCAGGGGTAAGGGATGACGACTATACTAAACTGATAGAACAGGTTAGTGACCGGTGTGAAGTTTGTAGGAAGTACAGAAGGACACCAGCACGACCGATAGTAACACTACCTTTGGCCAGGGATTTTAACGACATTGTGGCCATGGACCTTAAGATCTGGGATAAAGCAAATAATATATTTATTTTGCAATTTGGAGATTTAGCTACAAGATTTAGTCAATCAACGATTGTACGAAGTAAAGAAAAGAGAGTAATTCTGGATCAAATCGTGGAAAAATGGATAGGGACAGGAATTGGTCCACCGGCAAAATTCCTTATGGCCAATGGGGGAGAATTTGCTAATGATGAGTTTAGGGATATGTGTGAAAACATGAATATCAGAGTTATGAATACGGCTGCAGAAAGCCCATTTAGTAATGGTGTCTGTGAAAGAAATCATGCTGTCATCGATGACATGCTTCGGAAAATTTTGGCAGATCGACCAATTTGCAGGCTAAATTCATCTTTAGCATGGGCAGTACATGCAAAGAATTCTTTGCAGATGGTTGGGGGGTATAGTCCTTATCAATTAGTGTTTGGTAGAAATCCTAAAATTCCGTCCATTTTGGATGACCAACCTCCTGCTTGGGAAGGGACTACAATTAGCTCTAGTTTTGCTGAACATTTAAATGCATTACATAGCAGTCGAAAAGCTTTTTTGGAAGCAGAAGTCTCTGAAAGAATTTGCAGAGCTTTAAGACATAACGTACGGCCATCAGATGCACTGTTAGGGTCCATTCATCAAGGATAATGGGTACAGATTACAAATTTTCAAATTTAGACAGAGCAGACAGACATGACGAGGAACCAGAGTCATCTGGTAAGCATGTGTTACAGAACTATGAGGACCAATTAACTGATATAGACAGGGTTTCTGTGGAGGAACACAACACTTCTGGTGAATTAAAACAGACCATTTTTCCGAAAGGGCAACTGCCAAAAGTTGGTACAAAAGTGACATACTTGCCTGAAGGGTCTAGTCAATGGAAGGATGCAACTGTTAGCAGGGAAGGCCACTGGAAAGTATAAACATTGGTTGAATGTACAGCATTCAGGGGAAGGAGTCAAAACAATGGATTGGGAAAACGAAGTTCAAAAATGGAGGGCACAGAAACGCAGTGCCAGTTCAGATAGCACATCGGATAGTGAACAGGTCCGCAGGAAAAGGTCGAGAACTAATGAAAGGACATCCCACAGCAGAAGGGAAAGATCAAGCAGTAGCAGTACAGAATGAGATACCAGGCGGGAGAGGGGACGTAGTTTGTCAAGATCTCGGAACATGAGTAAGACTACGAATACTAATAGGAGTAGAAGCCCACATGCACGTGAGATTTTGGTGGAAAAAGTTATTAAAGAAGCTAAACAGCAAGAATTGCATAGTTGGAGTGAATTTGGGGTATACACGGAAGTACCGGATAGGGGACAAAGAGCTCTATCCCACAGATGGATTTGCACGGAAAAGGCTCTTCCGGATGGAACTTATAAGGCAAAAGCTAGGCTCGTGGCAAGGAGATTTGAAGAAAACTTAGAAGATCAGGATTTAAGGGTAGATTCACCTACAGCAGGAAATGTTATTTTAAAGATCTTCTTGGCTCTATCAGCCACAAAGGCATGGGAATGCAAATCTCTAGATATAAAAGCTGCCTTTTTGCAGGGGCATCAGCTCCAGAGAGACATTTTTCTCCGTCCTCCTAAAGAAGCAGCTAACACAGAAGGGGTACTCTGGAAGTTGAACAAATGTGTATATGGATTAAATGATGCATCTAGAGTCTGGTATTTTTCGGTAAGGTCAGTTTTGTTAAAGTTAGGCTGTTGCCAGTTGAAAACAGATCCGGCAATGTTTTACTGGCACTATAAAGGAAATCTTTCTGGCATTTTTATGATGCATGTCGATGCTTTTTTGTGGGGTGGGACTAGTGATTTTGAAGCTATTGTAATCTCTGGTTTGAGGAAAGAATTCAGGGTTGGAAGTCAGGCTTCCGGTGCATTTAAATATATTGGACTGGAAATTGGACAGACTAAGTTAGGGGCAACTTTACGTCAGCAATCGTATTTGGAAAGCATCACCCCAATAGCAATTAGTCGTGGCCGAGTTTCACAAAAAGACGCAATGGTTTCAAAGATAGAAAAAGAGCAACTGGGAAGTTTAATTGGGCAACTGAACTGGTTAGGTAGACAGACTAGACCGGACGTGAGTTTTGATGTCTTAGAGTTGAGTACAAAAATGAATGATCCCAAAGTGGAAGACATAATAAGAGCAAATAAAGCGTTGGCCAAACTAAAAATGCAGGAGTGTGTTTTGAAGTTCCTGGTTTTAGGTGACCGTAAGCACTTGAAACTCATAGTTTATAGTGATGTGTCCTACGCAAATTTATGTGATGGGGTTTCAAGCGCAGGAGGTTTTATAATTTTCCTTTTGGGGAACAATGGTAAATAGAACATAGAACATAGAAAATACAGCACAGAACAGGGCCTTCGGCCCACGATGTGCCGAACCTTTGACCTAGATTAATCATAGATTATCATAGAATTTACAGTGCAGGAGGCCATTCGGCCCATCGAGTCTGCACCGGCTCTTGGAAAGAGCACCCTGCCCAAGGTCAACACCTCCACCCTATCCCAGTAACCCCACCCAACACTAAGGGCAATTTTGGACACTAAGGGCAATTTACCACGGCCAATCCACCTAACCTGCACATCTTGGACTGTAGGAGGAAACCGGAGCACCCGGAGGAAACCCACGCACATCCGGGGAGGATGTGCAGACTCCGCACAGACAGTGACCTAAGCCGGAATCAAACCTGGGACCCTGGAGCTGTGAAGCAATTGTGCTATCCACAATGCTCCCGTGCTGCCCTTAAGAACAAATTAATCTACACTATAGCGTTCTACCGTAATCCATGTACCTATCCAATAGCTGCTTGAAGGTCCATAATGTTTCCGACTCAACTACTTCCACAGGCAGTGCATTCCATGCCCCCACTACTCTCTGGGTAAAGAACCTACCTCTGACATCCCCCGTATATCTTCCACCATTCACCTTAAATGTATGTCCCCTTGTCATGGTTTGTTCCACCCGTGGAAAAAGTCTCTGACTGTCTACTCTATCTATTCCCCTGATCATCTTATAAATCTCTATCAAGTCGCCCCTCATCCTTCTCCGTTCTAATGAGAAAAGGCCTAGCACCCTCAACCTTTCCTCATAAGACCTACTCTCCATTCCAGGCAACATTCTGGTAAATCTCCTTTGCACCTTTTCCAAAATGTTGCCCACTTGTGTGGGAAACAAAGAAAATAAGGAGAGTGGTAAAAAGCACTTTGGCTGCTGAGACGTTACGCCTTGTATAGGCGGTGGATATGGCTTTTTATATAAGTATGATATTGACAGAAATTTTGGGATTAGGGGATTTGGGTAATATACCTATTGACTGTCACATTGACAATAAATCCCTGTGGGAAAATGTGCTCTCTACAAAAAGTGTCAATTAAAAGAGGTTACGGATAGACATGGCAAGTTTGAAGCAGATGTTGGACAGAGGGGAAATAACAAAAATTAAATGTGTCGACGACAGGAGCTATCAACTGTCAGACTGTTTTACGAAAAGAGGGGCGAGTTCACAGAAACTTTTGGATATTGTTAATGAAGGGCGCTTGTTTCTGTGACTGTTTTTTTTTTCTTTCTCGTCCAAACAAAAAAAAAGGGGGGTACATCATGGGCGTCATTCTCCGACCCCCCGCCGGGTCGGAGAATGGCTGTTGGCCGCCGTGAATCCCACCCCCGCCGAAGTCTCCGGTACCGGAGATTGGGCGGGGGGGGGAATCGGGCCGCGCCAGTTGGCGGGACCCCCCGCTCAATTCTCCGGCCCGGATGGGCCAAAGCCCCGCCCAGAAATTGCCTGTCCCGCCGGCGTAAATCAAAGCTGGTATTTACCGGCGGGACCAGGCTGCGTGGGCGAGCTCCGGGGTCCTGGGGGTGGGGGGCGCGGGGCGATCTGGCCCCGGGGGGTGTCCCCACAGTGGCCTGGCCCACGATCGGGGCCCACCGATCCGCGGGCGGGCCTGTGCCGTGGGGGCACTCTTTCCCTTCCGCCTCCGCCACGGCCTCCACCATGGCGGAGGCGGAAGAGACTCTCCCCACTGCGCATGCGCGGAAAACTGTCGGCGGCCGCTGATGCTCCCGCGCATGCGCCGCATTTCCGCGCCAGCTGGCGGGGCAACAAACGCCATTTCCGCCAGCTGGCGGGGAGGAAATCCCTCCGGCGCCGGCCTAGCCCCTCAATGTTGGGGCTAGGCCGCCAAAGATGCGGAGCATTCCGCACCTTTGGGCCAGCGCGATGCCCGTCTGATTGGCGCCGTTTTCGCCGCCAGTCGGCGGACATCGCGCCGTTGGGGGAGAATTTTGCCCCATGTGTGTTTTTGAGTTTCTCGAAATTTTGTTTTCACCTAATTATTATTTTTTCTCCAAGGAAGGGGAGACTGTTAAGTAATGGGTTAAGAGACATTGCAATTAGTTGTCTCATTTATGTTAAGTATCCATTAATTGACACTGATATGTAAAGGGGCTTCAGGTGGCCTCTGGCAGGTGGTGTGTAGTTAAGAGTATTGACCAGAGGCTGTGGAAGTGAAATAAATGGGTTTTGGTGAAAAGGAACAAGAACTTTAGACTCTTCATATCACAGCAACTAAAACGTATAACATAGGACTCCATTTTCCTCGACGTAGCCGAGGATGGCTAGTCTGGTTGTGCGTAAAACGCATTTCTCTTTGTTATAAGTGAGGTTGAGGGCTTGGGCGGTTTGGAGAAATTTCTGGAGGTTGGCGTCATGGTCCTGCTGGTCGTGGCCGCAGATAGTGACGTTGTCCAAGTCCGGAAATGTGGCTCGTAGCCCGTACTGGTCCACCATTCGGTCCATCATTCTTTGGAAGACCGAGACCCCGTTTGTGACGCCGAAGGGGACCTGGAGGAAGTGGAAGAGGCGGCCGTCTGCCTCAAAGACCGTGTAGTGGCGGTCCTCCGGGCGGATTGGGAGCTGGTGGTGTGCGGACTTCAGATCCACCGTGGAGAACACCCGGTAGTGTGCGATCTGGTTAACCATGTCCGGTATCCGGGGGAGGGGGTACGCATCGGGGTGCGTGTACCGGTTTATGGTCTGGCTGTAATCTATAACCATCCGGTTCTTTTCCCCGGTCCTGACGACCACCACCTGCGCTCTCCAGGGGCTATTGCTGCCTCGATGATCCCTTCCCGCAAGAGTCGCTGGACCGCGGACCTGATAAAAGTCCTGTCCTGGATGCTGCACCGCCTGCTTCTGGTGGCGACTGGTTTACAGTCGGCGGTGAGATTTGCGAAGAGCAGAGGAGGATCGACCTTCAGGGTCGCGAGGCTACATACGGTGAGTGGGGGTAGGGGCCTGCCGAACTTCAGGGTTAGGCTCCTGAGGTTGCACTGGAAGTCCAATCCCAACAGGAGAGGAGCGCAGAGATCGGGGAGGACATATAGTTTAAAATTGGCGTACTCGGCGCCCTGTATCGCGAGGTTCGCGACAGTGTACCCCCGGATCTGCACTGAGAGCGATCCGGAAGCGAAGGAGATTGTTTGAAGTGCGGGGGAGATTTGGAGCGAACAGCGCCGAAACGTGTCTGGGTGAATGAAGTTCTCCGTGCTCCCGGAGTCAGACAGGCAAGGCGTTTCGTGTCCATTAACCCGGACGGTCATCATGGAGTTCCGGAGGTGTTTTGGCCGTGACTGGTCAAGGGTGACCGTGCCGAGTTGCGGGTAGCCGGCGTGGTCGGAGGTGATGGGGTGGTCCCAAGATGGCGGCCCCTGTGAGTCGCACGTGTCGTGCAGAGTTGAAGATGGCTGCCCCCACAGACAACACGAGGCAGATGACGCGTCCGGAGGGGGCGGAGCCGGCAGCCACACTGCGGGGTCTGCGAGCCTGTGAGTCTGAGAGACGGGCCTGCGATTTGGAGGATTTGGACCTGGCCAGGCAAACTTTGGTGAAGTGTCCCTTTTTTGCCGCAGTCGCTGTAGTTTGCGTTCCGAGCCGGGCAGCGCTGCCTGGGGTGCTCTCTGGTCGGGGGTCCACGAGGGGGTCGCGTGATCAGACGGGAACGCGTTGAGGCTTTGGAACGCTACTTCTAGGGAGGTGGCTAGTTTTACCGTCTCGTCCAGGTCGAGGGCGCCCTTCTCGAGCAGGTGCTGTCTGACGTAGTTGGACCGGACTCCAGCCACATAGGTGACCCAGACGGCGAGGTCCACATGTCGAGAGGCCGTGACGGCCTGGTAGTTGCAGCTTCGCGCGAGGACTTTGAGGTTGCGTAGATACTCCTCCAGCGATTCCCCGGGGCGTTGGCGGCGAGTGGTGAAGAGATGCCGCGCATACACTTCGTTCACAGGCTTCATGTAGAGGCGCTTCAGCATCGCGAGGGCGTCTGCGTCAGTGGAGGCTTCCTCGAGTTGTACGGAGATTCGATGGCTCACTCGGGCGTGGAGGAGTTTCTGACGGTGACGGTGAGCGAGGAGGAGGTGGCGAGGTAGGCCTCGAAGCAGCGGAGCCAGTGTGAAGAAATCCCTTTGGCCTCCGTGGCCTGTGGATCGAGTTCCAGTCGGTCGGGTTTGAGGGCTGATTCCATAGTGATGTTGTAGTCGATTAAATTGATGCGACCATCAATTCACGCGAGACAGAGAGTTGAAGTGAACAGTGGCTTTAATCAACTAGAACAGTGCCTACCTGCGACTGCTCTGCACTGAGAGCCGCCGACAGGGCAGCTGCTCTTTATATCTCCCCTCCAGGGGGCGGAGCCAGGGGCGGAGCCAGGGGCGGAGCCCACAAGGGCACCAATATGATACAATCAGTGTAGTACAGTGCAATGGTCCATAGGTGGAGCCCACATGGGCAACAGCGTGATGCAATGTAATACAGTGGTGAATGGTTAGTACAATACATTCACCACACCTCTCTCTCCCTCTCTGTCTCTCTCTCTGTCTCTCTCTCTGTCTCTCTCTCTCCCTCTCTGTCTCTCTCTCTGTCTCTCTCTCTCCCTCTCTGTCTCTCCCTCTCTGTCTCTCTCTCTGTCTCTCTCTCTGTCTCTCTCTCTCCCTCTCTGTCTCTCTCTCTGTCTCTCTCTCTCCCTCTCTGTCTCTCTCTCTCTGTCTCTCTCTCTGTCTCTCTCTCTCCCTCTCTGTCTCTCTCTCTCTGTCTCTCTCTCTCTGTCTCTCTCTCGCCCTCTCTGTCTCTCTCTCTCTGTCTTGCTCCCTGTCTCTCTCTCTCCCTCTCTGTCTCTCTCTCTCTGTCTCTCTCTCTCTGTCTTGCTCCCTGTCTCTCTCTCTCTCTGTCTGCCTGTCTCTCTCTCCCTCTCTGTCTCTCTCTCTCTGTCTCTCTCTCTCTGTCTTGCTCCCTGTCTCTCTCTCTCTCTGTCTGCCTGTCTCTCTCTCCCTCTCTGTCTCTCTCTCTGTCTCTCTCTCTCCCTCTCTCTCTCCCTCTCTGTCTCTCTCTCTCTGTCTCTCTCTCTCTGTCTCTCTGTCTCTCTCTCTCACTGTCTCTCTCTCTGTCTCTCTCTCTTCCTCTCTGTCTCTCTCTCTCTGTCTCTCTCTCTCTCTGTCTTGCTCCCTGTCTCTCTGTCTGCCTGTCTCTCTCCCCCTCTCTGTCTCTCTCTCTCTGTCTCTCTCTCTCTGTCTCTCTCTCTCTGTCTCTCTCTCTCTGTCTTGCTCCCTGTCTCTGTAGCGCACAAAGACTCCGAGAGACGAATAGAGTGAAGTCGATGAGGCTTTATTAAGCGTGATTGTTTCCCCCGCAGTTCAGTAGTAGACTGCCTGCGGGGGAGGACTACAGGTACTTATACTCCGCCTTCAGGGCGGAGCTAGAGGTCAACGTCCAAACAGGACCCGGGATCTGTCAGCCAATGACATCATGGCTTCACAGTCCCACATGACCCCTAATGCATACTACCACATTCACCCCTTGTTAAAAATGAACCCGGCGGGGTGATGCTTCGCATGGTGGTAGGGGTTTACAAGGCTGGTCCTGGGAGGAAAACTTTCGCATGTTATAACAGTATGTACAAGGTTTTTTTTTTGTTTCAAACTATTTACAGTAATCGTCAGGAAAAGACAAAATGTTCTCGTTAAAAGTCCACATATTGTACTGTTAGATCGACGCCACGAGTCGGTCGGGCGGTCTGGTCGTCCGTGTCGATCGCCTCGGCCCCGGTGGTGGTGGTGGTGCTTGTTCCGGTGTTGTCGTCTCCGGGAGCCTTACGGTTTCAGCTTGGGATTCACTCCTGGTCGGGCCTGGGAGGAGGACCGATCCTCCTGGGAAGGGGGCGGTCGCGGGGTGTGGCGGTGGCAGGAAGGGGGGGGGGGGGTTGGGTAATTGGTGTCGGGGGGATGTGTGTGTTGCCGGCGGGCGCCAGATCTCGCAGAAAGACCGTGTCCTGTCGGCCGTCGGGGTACTCCACGTAAGCGTACTGCGGGTTCGCGTGGAGGAGGCGAACCCTTTCGACCAACGGGTCCGACTTGTGCGCCCGCACATGCTTTCGGAGCAAGGTGGGTCCTGGGGCCGCCAGCCAGGTCGGCAGCGACGTTCCGGAGGAGGACTTCCTGGGGAAGACAAGGAGGCGCTCATGAGGCGTTTGGTTAGTGGTGGTACACAACAGCGACCGGATGGAGTGGAGAGTGTCCGGGAGGACCTCCTGCCACCGGGAAACTGGGAGATCCCTGGACCGTAGGGCCAGTAGGACGGTCTTCCAGACCGTGCCGTTCTCCCTCTCTACTTGCCCGTTCCCCCGGGGATTGTAGCTGGTCGTCCTGCTCGAGGCTATACCCTTGCTGAGCAGGAACTGGCACAGCTCGTCACTCATGAAGGAGGACCCCCTGTCGCTATGGATATACGTGGGGCAACCGAACAGTGTGAACATGGTGCCAAGGGCTTTAATGACTGTGGCCGCTGTTATGTCGGGGCAGGGGATGGCGAAGGGGAAACGGGAGTACTCGTCCACCACGTTCAGGAAGTATGCGTTGCGGTCGGTGGAGGGGAGGGGCCCTTTGAAATCCAAACTGAGGCGTTCAAAGGGGCGGGAAGCCTTGATCAGGTGCGTTCTATCCGGCCTGACAAAGTGCGGTTTGCACTCGGCGCAGATGTGGCCGTTCCTGGTGACTGTACGGACCTCCTCCACAGAGTAGGGGAGGTTGCGGGACTTTACGAAATGGTAGAATCGAGTGACCCCCGGGTGGCAGAGGTCCTCGTGGAGGGCTTGGAGGCGGTCTATTTGTGCGTTGGCACATGTGCCACGGGACAGGGCATCGGACGGCTCGTTCAGCTTTCCGGGACGATACAAGATCTCATAGTTGAAGGTGGAGAGCTCGATCCTCCACCTTAAGATCTTGTCATTCTTAATTTAGCCCCGCTGTGCATTATCGAACATAAAGGCTACCGACCGTTGGTCGGTGAGGAGAGTGAATCTCCTGCCGGCCAGGTAATGCCTCCAATGTCGCACAGCTTCCACTATGGCTTGGGCTTCCTTTTCCACTGAGGAGTGGCGGATTTCTGAGGCGTGGAGGGTCCGGGAGAAAAAGGCCACGGGCCTGCCCGCTTGGTTAAGGGTGGCCGTCAGAGCTACATCGGATGCGTCGCTCTCGACCTGGAAGGGGAGGGACTCGTCGATGGCGTGCATCGTGGCCTTTGCGATATCAGCTTTGATGCGGCTGAAGGCCTGGCGAGCCTCTGTCGACAGGGGGAAGGTAGTGGTCTGTATTAGCAGGCGGGCCTTGTCTGCGTACTGGGGGACCCACTGGGCGTAATATGAAAAGAACCCCAGGCAACGTTTCAGGGCTTTGGAGCAGTGGGGGAGGGAAAATTCCATAAGGGGGCGCATGCGTTCGGGGTCGGGGCCTATTACTCCATTGCGCACTACGTATCCCAGGATGGCCAAACGGTTTGTGCTAAAAACGCATTTTTCCTCGTTATATGTGAGATTCAGGGCGTTAGCGGTCTGGAGGAATTTTTGGAGGTTGGCGTCGTGGTCCTGCTGATCGTGGCCGCAGATGGTTACATTGTCGAGGTACGGGAACGTGGCCTGCAACCCGTGCTGGTCAACCATTCGGTCCATCTCCCGTTGGAAGACCGAGACCCCGTTCGTGGCGCCAAATGGGACACTTAGGAAGTGGTATAGCCGCCCATCTGCCTCGAAGGCTGTGTACTTGCGGTCACCTGGGCGGATGGGGAGCTGGTGGTAGGCGGACTTGAGGTCCACGGTGGAAAAGACCTTATACTGAGCAACCCGATTGACCATGTCGGATATGCGGGGGAGAGGGTACGCATCTAGCTGTGTGTACCTGATGGTCTGGCTATAGTCTACGACCATCCTTTGCTTCTTCCCGGTCTTTACTACTACCACCTGGGCTCTCCAGGGACTATTGCTGGCCTGGATTATGCCTTC